>NC_052355.1:27419497-27573397 GCF_009727055.1 Benincasa hispida | reverse complement strand
AGTATTTGTGTCTTCAAAGGTTTCAAAAGATCTTCTGCCTTTATAGAAGTGCAGCTTCAAGGAGTCTTTGGAAGCTTTGAAGTAGAAGTCTTGGAAGAGTATTTGTGTCTTCAAAGGTCTTCTGCTTATAGGAGTGCAGCTTCAGGAGTCTTGGAAGCTTGAAGTAGAAGTTTTGGAAGAGTATTTGTGTCTTCAAAGGTTCTTGTGCGTGCTATCCCCAATGACATCCCTTGCGTCAAGGAGGCGGTGGTCATCAAGGATATCGAGGCTTCAGATTTCGTAGCTAAGGAAAAGGTTCTTAGTCTGGAGAAAGAGACACATGAGATATTCCAGGCCATTTCCGACATTTGCGGAGCCAAACTCCCTCCTCTCAGAAAACTTTTTGATGAGTACTTTCAAAGCGTGAAGAAGTACAATCAGTTCCAATTATCCTATTCCTCTCAATTAACTCAAACAAGTAAGGAGGAACGTCTGAGGGTGGCTAAGTCTGATCTGGAGAAGATACTGTACGATGAAAATGGTGCTTTTGCTAAGCGAATGGCTCTACTGGAATGCGACTCCTAGGCCTTACAAGAAGAAGAGACGCTACTAGCCAGATTGGAGGCCATCAGGGCCGAGCAGGTTGAAATATCGTGACTGATTTCTTAGAGTGGAAGCCTTTTGACTTGGCATAAACTTGGGGCCTCGGAGATGCGGGGGGCGATAAAAAAAATCGAGACCACCCCAATCCTTTCTGACAAGGATGTCAAAGCTTTGAACGTCTTACGCCATATGTTGGAAGCGACGCAGCATGAGCTGGGGAACTACCACTAGATACCTTGACTTGATGTTGCTCGTTCTATTGGATTAGGCGCACTCTTAGTCATAGCTACTGGATTCGACTATTCTAACGCTGAAACAACTTGAATAGAAGTATTATTTTTTTTCTTCATTTTCCAGTGATGTTCACTAGCGTCTTGTAGCCTCCTCTAAATTTATGTTTCTTTATGTATTTATTTTATTATTTTTTTATCACGTGACAGAACTTAAATCTCTTTAAGCTACCTATGTACCCTGTATAATGACAGGGATCAAGTCATGACGTAGTTCATAGAGAATATTTTTCTTTTTATGCACGACTGAACTTAAATTTCTTTAAGTTGCCTACGTACCCTTTATAATGAAAGGGATCAAGTTGTAATATAGTTCATACATTTTTTTTTTTGGGCCGTTCACATTTTAAGCTCACGTGGGCTAGAAGCATCATGCAGTTTAGGCTCGTGCGATGAGGAGCTTAGGCTTAGGCTTAGGCTTCCGTGTCATCTTTTTGCCTTTCTTTTTATGAGTCTTGTTTCTTCTTCTATAGCTTTGATAGGAACGCAACTCTTTTTGGGTGGAATTTGGTTGTCTTCTCTTTAGATGAGTCACTATTATCCACCATTCGTTGTCATCTTTAAAAAGCTTATCTTTCTTTTTGGAATTTGCTGTTTGAATCTCTTGTTGGAACCGAACAACTATAGGCTCGAATTCTCCAAACTAGATCGGACTTTGTCATTGAGCATAGGACACAGATAGTATTGGAACATTTGAAGTCGCCGCTACTGTAGCGTGATTTGTCTGAGCTACTTCATCCAAATCTAGCTCAATCTTCTTTTCCTGAGCCAACTTCATAATTCGTTCCTTCAACACGAAGCACCTTTCAACTGGGTGACTAATGACCCGATGATACTTGCAGTAGTTAGGATAATCTATTTTTCCTTCTTGTTTCGGTCCCTTGCATTCCGGTAACTGAATAAGTTGCTTCTCTAGTAGTTGCTCCAACATATCTGCCACATCAGAGTCAAGGAATGGATAAATCTTCTCTTGTCGTTCTTTAAGATTTGGACGACGCTTCTTGCCCTCATTGTGCCTTCTTTCAAATTTTGTTTGTTTTCCTTTGGAGGAAAATTTCAGCGGGGTCACATGAACGACCATAGATTCTTTTGTGGCACTACCCACGATCTTTTTAGTGCTCTTGGCATCATTTTTGTATTTTCTCCCTTCAGAGACTAGGAAATTATTAGTTTCCCTATTGACAATGCTTAGCTCCATATCGTGAGCGCGTGTTTCCAGCTCCTCAAACGTACGAGGTTTTATCCCTTGTAGGATGTAGAGGAGTTCCCAGTGTATACCCTGCGTGCACATTTCCGCAGCAAACAACTCGGTGAGTCAATCTTTGCAATCCAGACTCAGAGCTCTCCATCGATTAATGTAGTCAACGACTGGTTCCCCTTTTCGTTGTTTAGAGTTTGCCAGCTCTATCATGCTGACGGTGCGTCTGGTGCTGTAGAAGCGATTCAAGAATTCTCTTTCAAGTTGCTCCCAGCTGTCAATCACCTCAGGCTCTAAGTCTGTGTACCAGTCAAAAGCGTTCCCTTTGAAGGTTCTAACGAACTGTTTGACGAGTAGATCTCCTCTTGTTCTTGCATTTTTGCATGTTTGTACGAAGTGGTCGATGTGTTGCTTTGGGTTGCCCTTTTCATCGAATTTTTGGAACTTTGGGGGCTGATATCCAGTAGGCATTCTCAGGTTGTCGATCCTCTGAGTGTATGGCTTAGAATACATGAAGGAGGTTTGGGCCGACCCTCCATATTGAGCTCTTATGAAGTTCATGATCATGTCTTGTAGTTGTTGGACTGACAAAGAGGCCACCGAGGCTGACTGGTGCGATTGGCTTTCTTGTAGCACGTTTTCCCCTTGTCGATTTCTTTCATCGTGGGTGCTAAGCTTGATTGAGCAGCCTCTCGAGATTGCATTTGTTCCTTCAGGGCAGCGATCTCGTGGTCTCGCTCCTCGACGGCTTTCATCAGGAAGTTAATCTTCATTTCATTTAGCCATGGCCGCTTCCAACGTCACATCACACATGAAAGAAATCACATCTGGCGATGAATCTTTCTTTTCCGGTCGTTGGGCGCGAAATAGAAGTTTGAATAATGGGGGGATGAATGAAGGATTAGAAAAAGAAATACAGTTGATGAATAGAAAGTTGAAAACAAACAAGGAAAAATGTCAATGTCTTGACAATGATTTCGATCGAGATGATTTGCTTGTCGGCGTGTAGGAGACAGTGTGTGGGAAACTTCCTTATCACAGCTGGTTTTCACCGAGTGTTATAACTTGAGATGCATTTCCGCTGTCAGGAAGATTCTCATTTTCGCGATACTGTTGTAATAATATTTTCATAGGATGCCCTGACGATCTGGTGCGACTCTGGTGAGATTCGTGCTACGTTCTCATCTTTTTCCCCCGCGCTGCAGTATCTCTATTCCTTGTCTCTTGATGGACAGACCACACGCGTCGGGTGACTCGGTCATCTTTGGATATGATTGAATGTAAGCTAATATTTCAGTAGTATGCCTTGGCCGACCGAAGCCTTTGGATTGCCATTGGTTCTTAATGTCCTTCTGCTGTGTCCCAAGCTCGAAAACCATGCTGTTTTTTCACTAACCATTTGGGGCTTGTAAAGTGCCCCAACGTCCGCTCTATCTCCACATTCAATTAATGTGGTCAGATCAGACGCTACAACAGAAAGCTGTAACATTTCACGAAATTCCTTGCGATATGCTCGCTCTTTTTCAACTATCTATCGATTGCGGCAATGCAGTGCAAATGTGTTGATCCTTTTTGTCCAGGACAACTACCGCAAATCAGTGCAAAGTGGTTTGAATGGTCTTTTTGCCCCAGGATCGATCGTACACCGCATACGTGCGCGTTAATGCATTTGCTTGTTTTCTTTTGTCCTGTGAGCAAGTCTGTCACAATGACGGTGTGAACCTCATACGAGTTCCTACAAAACACAAGACTTAGACATCCCATTTATAGCCAATCGTGCAATGGGGTTAGCAAGGTGTGTTTCCGACACTGATGAGGTAATTATCAGATTAGACATTCATAAGTCCAATTCTTGATCAGCGTTCCCGACGTACGCTAAATGTTTCCTTCTTTTGTCCAATATTGTCTTAATATTTTGATATATTTCTTTTTCTACAGACTTAAATCACAGGAGAAAACACAACCCACCCCAAATTTAGATATAATGCTTGTCCTCAAGTGCATACTCTCGTACTCTAAGGTGTGCAATTTTGTTTAGGGTTTGGGGTGTTTGTGTTGGTTGGTTGGTTTCGTGGTGGTTGATGTTGGGAATGTGCGTTTATTGCGGACATGTTGTTGTTTGTTTGTTGGATTTTGTTTTTTGTTGTTCTTTTCTATTGGGTGTAATGTTTTGCTGTGGAGGGCGATTTTGAGTTGTTTGGAGGGTAGTGTTGGAAGAGTATTTGTGTCTTAGTTTTGTTGGTTGGTTTAGGGAGTCTTAGAGCTTCAAATAGAGTCTTTGGAAGAGTATTTGTGTCCTTCAATTTTCTGGCTTAAGGAATGCTTCAGGAGTTTTAGAACTTGAAGTAGAAGTCTTGAAGAAGATATTTGTGTCTTTAAAGTTCTTTGCTTATTAGGGGTGCATTTCAGATCTATGGCACTTGAAGTAGAAGTTTGGAAGAGTATTTGTTTTTTAAGAGTCTTTTGACTTAAGGAGTGAGCTTCAAGGAGTCTTGGCGCTTGAAGTGAAGTTATTGGAAGAGTTTTTTGTCTTAAAGGTCTTCTGCTATTAGGAATGCAGCTTAGGAGTCTTGGAGCTGAAGTAGAAAGTCTTGGAAGGTATTTGGTCTTAAAGTTCTTGCTTTATAGGAGTGGGTTAGGAGTTCTGGAAGCTTGAAGTAGAGTCTTGGAAGAGTATTTGTGTCTTAAAAGGTCTTCTGCCTTATAGGTGTGCAACTTCGTGATCTTCAGGAGTTTGCTTTTAGTGAATTCTCTCTGGGTACTTACTGCTGTAGAAAATGTGAACTTACAATGAGGGAAATTTCTATTTATAGAGTCTCAGGTGGGTTTCGTGGCTTGTTTGGTCCATGGGCCTGACTTGGGCCCAATTAGTTGGTTTTTGGGCTTGATTGGAATTTGGGTCAATTAAAACTTTTTTTTTTTTTTTTTTTTTGTAGTTTGGACTTTAAGAAAAATATGACAATTTTAATTCATCTGATTAATAGCGTGATGTCATAGAAATTGTCTTAATCACTTCGGGACATGTGTCAACTTCTAATTGGACCCAAAATTAATGATTTAAAAATTTGTCGTTAATTTAGCAAACGACGGAGTGACTTGTGATTGGTCCAAAATTTCTCATTCAACAGCCATATATTTTCATGAATGTCTTTAAATTTGACTTTTTTTAAAAAGGTCTTTTAGTATTATTTTTGGATAGTTTTACCCTTTTTTATATTTATTTATATTCATTTTATATACATATTTTTCCTATTTTCGAAGCTACTTTAATGATGAAATGAGAAAATACATTTATTATAAAGAGAGAAAATGCATTTAATATAGTTTTTCTCATTTATCAATTAGAGAGAGAAATACATTTATTTTATTTTTTCAATTTGGAAAAAAAATGCATTTAATGAAATTTTATTTTCTATTTACGTTGGTTTTCACATATCAATTTATTGGTTTTTTTTCTTTTACGGGTTAATGGTTATTTTAAATATATCTTGGAACATTTTGACAGATTCATGATCATTTTAAATATACCTTCGAATATTTTGTTAGGTTTGAAAATATTATAACCAATATATGAAATACACTACAGTTTATAAATTAGAGATTAACTCAATACTTAACATAAATCACAGTATAAGCCAATATATGAAATATACCACAGTATATAAATCTTCATAAATTTCATTTACATCACAGTATATATATCATAATACAATAAGTCTAAATAAAAAAAACACTCGTCTATATCAAATAAATGAATATATATACCACAGTATATTTCAAATTTCCTACAAAAACTAAAAAAAAAGTACATATATATCACAGTATATATCAAAAATAAGAAAAAAAAATAAAGTTCATCTTCATATTGGGGTTTATAATACATAACCCTCCATCCATCTTCATCTCTTTTTCTTCGCCCTACATAAAAGGCTCATATTATCTTAAACAATTTATTTTTTTACAAAAAAGACCTATTGGCCTCTCTATTTTCATTAATATCAGTGACTATTCACGAATGTCAAAATCTTATAATTTTGTTTGTATTATAAACCCAATATGAAGATGAAGGATTATGTAATATATGCATGGGGGAGAGAGACTATGTATGGGAGAGAGAGTATGCATAGAGGAGAGAGAAATAAATAAATAAATAATAAGTATATATATATATAACGTAGGTGATGACTAAATTGTAAATAGTCACTGACATTAGTTAAAATAGCCACTGATATCAGCATCGGCCGCCTCCGACCGTCGCAGGCGGAGGTAGTTTCTAAACGATCTGGTTCGCCATAATCGACGGACCCCTTTTCTCCTCTTTCCCATTTTATACCAAAAAAAAAAAAAAAGAAAAAAAATGAACAATCAACAAGTTCATGATGTAACGAGATGGGTTTAAGGGGGATGGTGATGGTGGTCCCTTTTATACTTGAACAAAACAACTCTTTTCCCAAAAGCAAAAGAGATGGGAACAGAGACATTGCTTTGCATAATGGCACATCCACAACTTCATGTCTTATATAACTTTCAATAAAGTTAACATTTTAGCCATTCATTATTGTATTTAAATTTTTCCATAGGTCTGCTACATATTCCAAAATGTCAAAATTTTTAAATTATATTAATTGTGTCCATGCCTTTGTGAGGTGGAGGGATGAGAAAAGGAGGGTTTTCTTTTTCATTTTTTTTTTTAAAAAAAATAAGTTGTTTTTTAAAACTTTAATTATTATTATTATATTTTTAACACTTTTTGTTAATTGAGGGGCTAAAATTTATTGTTAGATTTTGAAACCTAAGATCTAATTAGACACACTTTTCAAATATTTTTTCTATCCTTTAAAATTACTAGTAATAGATACGTGATACGCGCTTAAGAAGTTGAAATTTTAATTAAATTATTTAATTTATATATGCAATAAATATATAATTATTTAAACAACTTTTATTACCATAATTTTTAAAGGTAGTAAAATAATTATTAAACTATAACTTCAAAATATAATTGATCCTAACTATTTATTTTCTAAAAAGGAAAATCTATATCTACCTTCTGTTTATCTTCTCATATCTCTAACTTTTCTCCTAGTAAAATTTGTTCATACATTTTTTTTTAGTATACTTTCAATTTTATTGTAGAGAGGTTGGAAACTCTAATGGACAACTTCCACATTCTTTTATCTTCTTTG
The DNA here is from genome assembly GCF_009727055.1 of Benincasa hispida. Taxonomy (NCBI): domain Eukaryota; kingdom Viridiplantae; phylum Streptophyta; class Magnoliopsida; order Cucurbitales; family Cucurbitaceae; genus Benincasa; species Benincasa hispida. The sequence continues at coordinate 27,566,141 of NC_052355.1, read as the reverse complement.
TTTCTCTCTATTTCTCTTGATGGTATCAATGGTGAAAACATTTGTCACATCTCTCTATAAAAGTTTTTCAACAAAATTCAATATTCATTATTTTATTGAATTCAATATTCATTATTTTATTGAGTACAAAATTTAAAATTTAAATATTCACTCTACACAATTTGAAGTATTTTTTAATTAAAAATAAAGGTAATTATGATCATAGTTCAATTGAGAAGTCAAACACTCAAATCCACCACACTCCACTCATTATTAAACTAAAAAAAGATAAAAGAGAACACAATAGATATAGATTGAAAATTTTAAAACTTATTACATTTCCATTTAAAGTTCAAAGATTTAGTAGACACAAGTTTCAAAGTTGAAAAATTGAACAACAGTATCTATAATACTTGAACAAGAAATTCAATCCTAAGACAAAACACACTATAGTTTTACCGTATTATAAATACTTGACATCGAACACTTGCGTTACCAATATTTGGCTCACACGTTCGCAAACAATCGATATTCTTTGGCATCCAAAACGATTTGTCGAATGGAAGCAACACCCCCAATAAATGCCAAGACCGATGAAACTACTACAATCAAAGTGTTAAGCCAATAAAGATAGCCACGTTTTGAAGGCTTGAAAGTGGCATTGTAGAAAACCATTGGCATAATGAAATCAAGAGGAATGAATCCCAATGCTCCAATTAATGCCATTAGATCCCCAAAGAAAGGCAACATAGCTCCAATTATGGTGGCTATCACCACTGATAACGACCGTGCTATTATCCTTGGCACAATGTTGCGCATTGAGAATTGATTTTTGTTTGGGTCTGCAAATTTCTTCTCAAATACTTCATTTGTGGGTTGTAAGTAAGTCTACATAAATAAACAATCAAATACCATCAATATGATATTTCTAAACGGTTGGAGAAGAAATGAGAAATAAGTTGGAGTACAACTCTACGCTTTATTTGGTCCAAAGAATTCATAGATCCAAGACTAAAAAACATCAATTACATTGTGAGCCAACAATTTCACCACTTTTTCACATTTCACAATTCCACTTTCTAAACACCCCTTAAAGTAGTAAATAACGAGAGAATTCATATTTTAATATAACAATTTCTTTCTTTTTATAAAGAGATTCTTTTTATTCATACAAACTATATTTATACGGCCCTATTTAGATTAAAGAAATGATTAGGTACAATCTCCTCTTTACCACATAAATTAAAATAATTAAAATAATTTTAGAAAAAAATCAAATTACCAAGTGGCAATATTACATTAGGTACAGCTTGGGATATATGCATAAAGGGTGCATGCTTTCTAGCTGCACCCAAATTTTTTCCTTTAGGTTATATTGCATGTTTAGTTATTAAATTGTTCACTCTTTTTCTTAAGTTCAATGATTTACTAAATACAAAACTGAAATTTAAGATATATTATAAATATTTTTTTGAAATCTAATCTTAGACAGAAACTTAAAAGTTGATGAACCAAATAAATTGAAATGTAACAAAAAAAAAAATGGAAAAGAGAGGAATTGAAAGGATGGGATCTTACGCCGGCAACAGCAGAGACTTGTAAGAGGCAAAAGGCATTGGTGATGATGAGAAGCCAAGAGGGGAGAAGATTGTTAGACATGAAATTAGAAAGAACGGTTCCCATGGCCTCCTTTCCAAAAGTCCAATACCCTGAAATTCCAACGCTCAAAAAGGTGGCTGCTATTACTGCATAACAAAGGCATAGCCCTTTGAACATCTTCCCCTTCACTGGAGCTACTAATGTTGCCTGCATAAATAATTTATCATTCAAAATCAAAAAAGTCACATTTGGATGTATTTGGTATAACTTAAAATTGTAATTTATACCTGTATTTCAGGAAGCATTCCACAAGCGTAGGTAGTTGCAATGACTGAAATGCCATTGAAGGCATTAAATAACTGGCTAACGGGTGACCCTTCAACAGAGTAGTCTCTTGGAGGTGCATTTTTGGAATAACCTGTCATGAGAAGGCTTTAAAGGTAATTTCACAAAACGAAGAAAATTAGTGCGAAATTACACATGTACCCTTCTTTACCTAATTTCAAAGAAGCCGCCGTTACACAAGCACTATAAGCCAGGGAGAGAGTGAGAGAGATAAGGTTGATATGTCTCATAGAATGGAAAGATGGAATTTGTGCTAAAATTAGCATTAATGCTCCAAATATTATTATAAATTCATATAGTTGCATCCTCCCTTCTGGATTACACAACACATATATATACTGCAAAAAAAAAACAAAAAAAACCCCTATTTTAATATAATTTCATTCAAACTTTTAAGAAAAAAAACCCTATTCTTTAATAATTTCATTCAAACTTTTAAGAATTGCATAAACGATGTTTCCAGTAATGATCTATTTGTAAGGATTTTTTAAACACTTAAAAAGTCGTTCTAAACCGACCCAACAAACACTATATTAGTTTAATCTCTAAGTAATGATTCTCATATTTGGAAAAAAAAATGAAATTGAGTCATAGAACTTGAATTTTATAATTTATTTTTTTGGCTTAACCAGTTTTGGCGAATGTGCCAAATAAAAAATTTAAATAAATTAAGTTAATCTTAATTAAAAAAAAAAAAAAAAAAAAGAAAGAAATATGAATTGCATAAAAAGTCAAATTGGTAATTTAAGAGGGAGAAAAGTCTGACCTTGAGATTTTGACCACCAATAAGAATTCCAGCAACAACAGAACCATAGCACACTCCAAATTGAATTGGGCCCACATAGAAGATGGCCCATTTCGGTCCTGCCATTCCAACAATAATATAATGGTTTCGTTTTTCTTTATTATTTTTTAGGATGGGAAAATTCGAATGTTGTTAATATATTAGGGCCTTTTTACCTATAAAAAAATATTTTAAAATATTTACGTTTTATTGAAAAAATTTTCAAAAGTACAAAGCATTTTTAAAACTTTTTATTATAAAGTATAAAGATTTTAAAGATTTTTCTATTTATAAGAATTTTTCTAATATTATTTGTAAGCCACTTGTATCACATTCTCATTATTACGGTTTTTCTTTACTTTCTTTAAAATGATAACTAATAATTAATATTTTTCTATTTTTACTACTAAACTATATTACCAACTTCTTTCATGGCTATTACTATGCACTGATTCAAATTAATTAAAGGCTAAAAACATACCAACGCGGTGGGTTTTTTTCTTTTTTTTTTTTACTTTTTCCGAAAGAAAAAAAAAAGTTATTTCCTTTTAAAAAGTGAGTATTGAAAACTACTATTTTTAGTTTTTGCAAACAAAAGAAAAGTTTTAAATACTTCCTTCATCTACGTATTTTCTTAATGTTGGTTTTTGTATTTATACGTTCAACTTTTATTTATTAGCCCTTGTAATTTCAAAATATCTATTTTGACTATTTATATTTAAAAAATGACAATTTTGATCACTATTTTCAAAATCTCACACAAAATCTCTTCCTAATGAAACTCTTTACAAGTTTATAGCTACATTTCTTAAAAATGCATATATTTATACAACAAAATTAAAAATTTAGAGATTTTTTTAAGTCACTACATTAAATATCAAATTATCTTTACACTCTAGGGTTTTAACTTTGATATCATCAATCTTTTTATGGATCCTTGTTTTTTAGTACCAAGGACAAAGAATCGAACCTCCAACTTCCAGAAAATGAGTACGTGTCAATATTTGTTATTGAGCTATCACTTTGACAACTTTTTTAAAGTATTTCATCGCATAAAGTTAATGAAAACGAAAAGACGACGTACCGAGAATATTTGTAGCCATATCTCGAAACCTAAGTAGACGAGAACCACGCATAGCATGATGCTCTAAAACGAGAGATAAGAGATGGTAGGCATAGAAAGTGACAAAACCACCAAAAAGAAGGCATATAATTCCACCAACCCAACCAAGCAGTCTGAAGGCAAAAGGAAGGCTTAGTAGTGATGGAGCCACTATAGATGTTGTCAAATGATACCCACAATGCCACCATGATCCTATCATTCATTATCACCAAACCACAAAAATATACATCTTCGTTAAATATGGGTATATTACAAGTGTGTATTTTGTTTATAAATTTTAATTTTATGATAAATAATATATAATGTTTTTATTAATTATTTAACTAAAGAAATAAAAACTATATATTCAATTTTATTTCAAATTTTGTTTCTATAATGAATATTAGAAAATATTATTTTTAAGATTAACTAAAAATTTTCTATTTTATGGAACAATTGTTTGAGTGTTATTCATGAAAATACTTTTTAGAGTGTTTACCAAAGTGTGAAAACATATACAAAAATATTAAATATGAAATTAACAATAAAGAAAACATTATTATTTGTTGTCATGCTAATTAAATGTATTTACTAATTAGGGTAAAAATTACTTTTGAACTTAAAAGGATGGAGAGGGCGAAGAGAGAGAACATGGGAGAGAAATAGAGATGAGGAAGCAAGATAGAAAAAAAAAATATATATATATATATATATTTAAAAATATTTTATTTTTGAAGTCATGTTTCCACATCAGCCTATCTAGTTATCAATTTTTTATATTTAGATTTAGTAGTTATTTTCCGAGAAGATCTTTTCAAATTTATTCTTAAAAACTCAAGAACTTAAAAAAGGTCCATTCGAAATATTAGGAATTAAATGTACATATTCTTTAAAATTTAAAGTTCAAAAATGTCTTTTTTTTAAAATAATATTATTTTAAAAGTTATTACCTCCTAGACATCTAAACAAATTATCTTAATTGATTAATTTTACAAATATCTTGTTTTCAAATTAACTCGGTTAATATTTATAATATATAATAAAACAACTATGCTAACATAATGTGTACTTTCTCGAAAAAAAAAATCTAAAAGAATAGTCAACCAAACATGTATGGATTTGGTTAAGCTAACCCGTATTTCATTTTTTTTCTAAATAGTGAATCAAACACCTCTTAAATTTTATACCATCCAAAAAAATAAGATGAGAAATTTTTTTTCTTAATATAAATTATTGAAGGTTGGGAGATTTCAACCGGTTGAACTAAACTTTAATTGGCAAAAAGATGAGAAACTTGTTCTGATATATTTGTGTGTGTGTATTTTTTTTTTTCAATTAATATAGTTTAGATAGTTTTCTTTCAGAAAAAATACAAATAATGAATGAAAATTTAAAAATCCGTTGTTTATTGTTTAATGTTTTTTATTTACAAATTTTAAGAAATAAGCGTTCGGTAACTATTTCTATTTTTTATTTTTAAATTTTCAGATGCACTTACAAAACTGTATTAACCGTACTCTTTTTACAAATGTTTCATATTTATCGTTTATTGTTTTAGAAGTTTTTGAAACAATAAACTTAACCTTTCTATTTTTTTCTAAAACATAAATAAAAGTATCGTTTATTATTTTTTGTGTCAAATGCATAATAAATACTAGAAAGTTTTTATACTTTTAGTCACTCAAATTTGATTCAAATTGCATTTGGATCCTTAAGTCTTCATCAATTTATTCTTTAATCACCACCAAAAAGCTCAAGTGACAACTATTTTTATTAGAAGATATTTTTTTTTTCTAATTTTTAATTATTAAAAAAGATAATTACAATTGGTAGTATTTTTAGAAATAATAACCATGTGTATAACATCATTTAAAAAAAAATTGCAAATATAGACAAATCTACTAGTTAGCGATAGATTTCTATCGTTGATAGACTTTTACCAGTGATATAATCTATCACTGGTATACTCCTACCAATAATATGGTCTATCACTAATAGACTATTTAAATTTGGTCATATTTACATTTTTTTTTTTACATTATGTTATATTTGCTAATACTTTTGATCTAATGTTGTATTTACAACTGTCCCTATTAAAAATGGTCCTTAGTGATAAGTCTTTACAAACTATTGTTTGTTCATAACTCACAAACAATTGTTTCATAATTTTGGCCAGTTTTTGGGTCATCGAAAGACCCAAATGCAATCAAATACAATCAACCATCAAACTAATAAACAAAAATTAGAATAGAAAATATAATTTACTTTCATCCCTACTCCATAGTGGGAAATTTTTCAATATTATGAGAGTATAGAAAGGTTTTCATACTACTAATATTTATTGTTTGTTACGTCAACATAATTTAAAAATAACGTGAGATCTACTAACATATTCATGAACAAAGGGTCTTCTCAAAAAATGAAGGAAGAAGCAAACAAATACTAATTAACCTCGAGATTTAAGCACAAATAGAGCTCCAGCATCTAGCTCAACCGTCAAGTGGACGTGAGCGTTGCTACTCTCCTTCTCTTTCGCCATTGTATCCCCAGAGATTGGTGCTTTCGTTTCCATTGTATATCTCACTCTTACTCTGCTTCTTTTCTTTTTCACTTACTCTTAAAGAGTCGTTTTGATGAGGGGAAGGAAGATGAGAATAAGTATGAAAAATAACAAAGAGATATAAAGTCTGTGTTTAGTACAAAGTTACAAAGATAAGACGTGAGATAAGTCATCTTCCTACATTCTTTATATCTATTGTCAAAAGATTATTTGATTCCATTCCACCCACATTAAAGGGTATTTGATACCCTTCCAAAAAGTATGGTTTAATTTACAAAATCTCTTTAATCTCTCCTCTCTCTCTCTCTCTCTCATATATATATATATATATATATATATATCAATTGAATTATGCTCGGTTTGACATATTGATACAGTTTAACATATATATTTAATATATTACTTAGAATATAATTATTTAAAGGAAAATTATTTCAAATAGTAAAAGTGTTGAAAATATTTCCAAGATATAATAAAATTTTAGAACTATCAATGATAGACGTTGATAGACACTGATAGACTTCTATCAAAATACAAAATAGAAGTCTATCAATATCTATCATTGATAGTTTTAAAATTTTACTATATTTTGTAAATATTTTAGTTATTTTTCTATATTTAAAAACAACTCTTATTTAAACTATATTTTTAGTATACTAATTGAATTATATTTTTATAAGAATGTTAATCCATTAACCATTGCATCGCAATCCTATAAAATCTATGTGTTAAGTTTAATAAACAAATAAGAATATCATTTGTTTATTAAAAAAAATTCCTGATAACATTTTCTATGATAAATCAAATACAATCATCTTATTTTCAGATATTTATAAATTCATGATAAACCAAATAATCTGATAATATTCTCGATAATAAATCAAACATAATCAGACATTTATTAATTCTATGGTAAACTAAAGGATCTGATAACATTCTCGATGATAAATCAAAGCAGTGACATTTATAACCAAATGATTCCTCTCTTTTGATCTCTAAATACGATAAAATAATATATGATAAGTCCTCAACTAAACAACATCACTCTTCTAAATAATGACACGATTTGGAAAAGTAGGCATAAATATTTGGGAAAGTTAGATTTTTTTTTTTTTCTTTTGCACTACTTTGTAGTACTCTTCATTCTCATGCATGTCGGTCCTACGTTATTTTATTTATTTTCAAATATTTTATTATAAACGTACAGAGGACATTTGAATGCTTGAGATGTGAACTTTGTGAGAAGAAGGAAAAAAATAGGTAACATTATTATAAAATGATTAAGCCTCATTTCAATCTGTATGACTTGGTGAAATAATTAAAATAAAACCACTTTAAAGTGGCATAACTTAAATATCATACGGTTGTAAAGTTATGTAAAGAGTTTATTATCCCTTAATTTAGCTTTATCGAAAAAAAAATTTCGGATAGCAAACAAAGAAGTTAGCTTGGGCAAGAGCTTGATGATAGAGAAAATGACTATTTGATAGGAGAAATAGTGTGTAACTTTTGTTCGAGAGGAGAATTGTTGAAATACGACTAAAGTTTCATAATGGCTAGATATGAAAGAAAGAACTTGGGTGAGTGAAGACAACTATTTCTATTGGTATAAGACGTTGTAGGTAAAAAAAAAAAAAAAAAAAAAAAGTGACGTCATGATGGTTTATGTCCAAATTGGACAATATTATACTATTTCAGAGTTATAGAGGATGTGTTTACCTTAACAAATGTAGACATTTTCAAATTTCATTCATATATTATATATTTTTTTAAAAAAAAAATCAGAAACTATTAAATATACAATCTTAAAAATTTCAACATTTGTGAGAATGGTAGGGAGTATGTCAATTATCATTGAAATATATTTACTTGATAGATTTATTTTTCTTTTTTGAAACAATGTTTAAATTAATCAGAGAGAAATCAGTTTTAACACATAAGTATATGTTTAGTTGTATCAATTTGAACTATTAAATTTTAAATAAATGTTGCAATTTCGGTTAATTCACTCACAAATTTTAACAACAAAAAAAGTAAAAATCTTCATAAATTCAATAATTTCAATAAAATAAAGTCCTAAACAAAAGTAAGTTTGACTAATACATAAGTTAACCATTAAATAACTTTGCTAAAGTTCATAAAATCCAAGTAGAAAAGATAAATTTAATGTCATTTTCTATAAAATTTTATCAATATCACATCTACAATGTTTTTCATGAATTTATTGAACACATATGAGATTTTTTCTTTTTTTTTTTTAACAATACTTGAAGAGGGAGCTTATTAAAGAATTAAAGTTCCAAACACCTATCTAAAGTCTGAGTAGAATGTAATGAAACTATGAAAATGATAGAAAATGACAATTTCAAAGTCAAAATTAATATAACTTTTGGGTTGTTTTCAAGTAAGAAAAACAAGTCAACTTATTTATAAATATAGTAAAATTCTACTATATATATTAGTGATAGATTGTAATAAACACCTATCAGTATCAATGATAAAAATCTATCACGATCTAATAAACAGTAATATTTTACTATATTTAAAAAATATTTTCAATAACTTTATCTATTAAAGTTATTACTCATATCTTTTTTCCATCTAATTCTAGAGGAAGTACTAATGTGATGGATAAGTAGTATTGAAATGCTACCAACTTTTTTCCTTTTTTTCCCTTTAAATTAAGAGAGGAGACTTTTGGAAAATTCCTTGAAAGATACATTAAAAAAATAAATAAAGAAATAAAAAATGATAACAGTCGTTTGACTATTAAAGAATATTAAAAAGTTAGGAATTGAGATCTATTTTGGATTATTCTCAACAACTGAACTTTCATTGGCCAGTGAATTGAGACTCGCAAGTTGTAAGAGCGTATTAAAAAAGATGGTCGGTAGGAATAACTTTCATGGTTTGGTAGCAAATATAACAATCGAGGACTCAAAATATTAGTAGATATATCATAACGTAAAAGAATTTATAAATATAATAAAAATTTAAATTTAACTACCAGAATTATGAATGATAGACCATATTGCTAATAGGAGTTTATCAGCGATATAGTCCATCACTGATAAATTTTTTTATATTTACAATTCTTTAATATTGATGTATACTTAATTGTTAGTCCTAAAGGTATTACCCATTGTCATTATCTTAATTTTTTTTAAGTGTTTAAAAAAAATATACTATATATTAAAAGGATTATGAAGGGAGAATCTTGTCTTTCATTTTTATTCCTATTTTATTAGTAAATGTCTATCTTGCCATTAGTTGATGTGACATGACTATTTATGTCTTTTAAGCTATATTGCTCTTTGCTGATAGGACATGACAATTCTAAAATAAAGGTTATCTAACACACGATGTTATAATATTTCCAAAAACATCATAAATAAATGCAAAAAACAAAATAACTGTAATAGAACACAGAGTTTAGTAACTAAGTTTGGGTGCACCACCTACCTCTAGGGGGCAATATGCCCGAAGAAAGATATTTTCACTAATATAAAGTCAAACAATTACAACGATGTACTTATCCGTAAATAGACTGTGATTACAGTGATACTCGAATAACTCAACTTAGAGAATAATCAATTAGGCTCCCCCTAAGTGTGAGATTCACTCCTCTTCAATGTAATTAGACTACCCCTATATATAAGAATATTAGTGAATAATCACTTAAGCTCCCCATAAGTGTGAGACTCTTTCTCAAATGTAACATTTCCATCTTGTGAATGCACCTTCATTTGAAGAACTTAGGCTCCCCCTAAGTTTGAAAACTCCTTCACAAGTAATGATGTCTTAGGCTCCCTTAAGATAGAAGATCGCTTCTCAAGTGTTGAAATCTTAGGCTCTCCCTAAGATCGAGACAATCTTCTTTTTCCAAAAGCTTCAAAGATGAATTACAACAACAACTTCATAATCAATGATAATTTAGAATCGAAGTTGTAACATTTGGCTACCACAAAATCAAAAGATTTTCACAAAACGGTGTAAACACACAACATGCTCTTAAATATGTATAGCAGAAAATAGGAAAATAATCCCAGAAACTTTGTAGAGAATAAACAAGGAAAGAATTCAGAAAATAAATAAGTAGAATTTTTCATATGAGAACAAAAATAGTTATGCAGAATTGACATCTTCTGTGACATCACCAAAACAATCCAAGAAACAAATCCAAGCAACCTTAAACAAATATATAACCAATTTCAAATCTCTAATAGATTCGAAAGTAAGTATTTTTTAAGTCCAATAAGTACAATTGATAACGAGATATGCTCATTTGAAGGGAGGTAGTTATACACTTAATTGGTGCAAGCACTCGAGTATGGGCATGATCATATATATAGAAAAATTAAAATATGCTAATACCTACATGACTACATCTAGAAAATTATAATAGTCATATAGAAATTTTAGACATAAAATTGATACTATTGAAGGATCTCTTACCGAAGAGTTCCATTAGCGTGTTCAGATCGCTTCGATCTCACAGTGACCGAAATACAACAATATACATTCAACATACAGTTATGCAAACAAATCTTAATTAACAATATGCTATGAATAACAAAATAACAAGAGAAATAGTTCCATACCAGTTGAAGACAATCTTCAATCTTTGGAACTCCAAGCAACGAAAAATCTCCATGCGATCTACCAATGCCCAGCGGAAACGTCGACTGCAACAGCACGAACAACCGCGAACATGAACGCTGTGGGGACGACACCACCAGAAAAGAGCCCCAGGTATTCTCGGAGTGAGAACCCAAAGCGTGGTCTTTGGTGAATTTGGTAGAGGAAGGAGGAAACACAAATCGTGTAGATGATAAGCAAGTGGGAGGGAGAAAGACGCTATTGCACAACAAAATGCTTATCGTTTAGGAGAAGCTACATGATCGTGTAGGATTTATTGAACGATCGTTTAGGAAAAGGTATACGATCGTTTAGTAAAATCAGCACACTATACGATCGTTTAAAGAAGCTATCCGATCGTGTAGGAAATAGCGTGCGATCGTTTAGGCGCGAGGTGTACGATCGTTTAGGCAAAGAGTGCTATCGTATAGGCTCTTAAAAAAAACTTAAACGGCCGTTTTCTTCTCTCCAACGCGCGCTTGCGAAATCTTTTTAGGCGAACGATCAAAATGAAAACTATTTTCATTTTAACTCATCAGTTACAATAACCGACGTTGCCCCACTAACTCACGTCCGAACGTGAATTTTGGATTAATTATCATATAATTAATTAATAAATATAATCATATTATATTTTTATCCTATAGTTTGATATCACATATCTACTATAGTATTTTCTCTTCTACTTGATATAAATCATATTTATATCTAATTTCCTCCAAAATAATGTATCTCATACGTTTAGCCAATTATATCATATATAATTAACCAGTCCAATTGTATCATATATAATCGAACTTCCTCTTGTCAATTTGAACATTTCAAATTAACCCAAACATTGGTTCACAACTTTATCCAAGCTACCCAGGGAACCTAATGGACATGTGGCTCGAAGATCCAACGGTTCGTGAATAGTTGACTAAACTCTTTAGCCACGAGATCCACCATCCGTTAACTGTCAAACATTCCACTAAAGACCAATAGCTGAACTCTTCTTACCACAGATATATTTATGTGTCCATCGGATATAACCAATCATAAGTACGATGACCCTTCACAAATGTTCGTAAGTACAGCTGGCTCATATTACCGTTTTCCCCCTGTAGTTACATCGCACTCCTTAAGTACCACCGATTCCTCTAATGAACAATACAACATAGTCAACTATGTGTGAACACCTCTCGGGCCAAGAGAAGGTGTGTAGCGCCACATCGTTCAAGCCCCAAAATCAGCTCTTAAGGGAGCTATCTATCTACTTACCCCTGCCTCGGGGAAGGAGTGAATTCCATCTTGTATAGCTAAGTTCCCAGCTCCCAAATTAGATGAATCTCCAAAATGGTAGGTTTGATTCGACGACTTAGACACTCGCACCCATACAAATCAAAGGACTGCCCTCAATGACAGGAGTTCCCAACTCACTCAGGATTGAGGTCATGTTACCTATGGTCATCTTAGTGAAGTGAAGTCTCTGTCATGAATAGTGTTATATAACGAGATGTTAACACTTCGTGGTCAAGTCTTATACAAACTCTTTGTATAGGACGCCTCCACTCGCATATCCCTAACACGAATGATCGGATTAGACCATCTGTGACAAATCAAAACACTTGTGATCATTCCACAAAGCGGGCCACATCCATAGCGTTACTAGGATAAGGTTTCCCTCCTACATCCATATACTACAGACCATTTTGGTTATCACTCAAGATATGATCCACTTGTAAGTCACCACATACATGCTTGAGTCACATACAGACAACCAGGAATTTTATGTTTATTAGTTTGTGGTAAAGCAAATAAAACAAGCAACTGAGCAAAATATTATATGTGAAGTAAATATAATATATTATACAACATAAGCGTTCGTACAAACTGTTTACAAACTACAGGACACGAGACTTTAGGGAATCAACCCCAACAATCTCCTACTTGTTCTAAAGCGAAGTGTGGTGCATAAAAACCTAGTACAAAACAATAAACTAGGGCATAAAAGGCCAATATAAGAAAATCTCCCGCTTGCCTTAGTCCAGCCGCGAACTATCCCGTAGACCCATGCTCCGTAGGTGATCCTCAAACACTATAGTCGTGAGAGTCTTCATATATGGGTCAGCAACATTAAAATGGTCTGGTTAGACTGATCCGTCTCATCTTCTCAACCTTTTGAGGCGTCTTAGGACACATATCCTTAGACAAAATGACTCCATGCTTGAACGGTAGTAGGCCCCTCCTAGAGTCCTGCATCGAGTACTCAAGCAACATCTTGTCAATGTACGATGCCTGGAACAGTGCTAGCACTTTGTTCTTACGATCCCAAAAGATCTGTATATCTAGAACAAATTGAGCCTCTTCCAAATCTTTCATTTGGAACTGAGTCGCTAGCCTTGACCTTAGGCTATGAATCCCTCGGGCTGCACCATATAAATGGTCTCCTCAAAATTCTTGGCTTTGACCCATTCATCTCGGTCAACATCCTCCATCGCCTTCTTATAAAACAATGGATCCTCAACGTCGCTATCTGCTACCTTAGCAAAGATTTCTGTGAAACCCAGATAGCGAACGGGTGGGTTCGTAACCCTCCCACTACGTCGAGGTTCCCTCAACTCTTGATGTGGAACTGACCTACTAGATGAACTCCCATCAACAACTCTTGCTGATGTAGTAGGCTCTTTTAACTCTTGTTGAAGTCTCAGTAGTTTCATTGGAAAGGTAACGCAACACGACTTTCCTTCGTCGACTGTGCTCTTTTATATGATCCTCCTCTAGGAAAGTAGCGTTTGTTGAAACAAACACCCTATTTTTACGTCGGATCATAAAAATAACCCTCTCGTGTACCTTTGGGGTAGCCTACAAAGAGACATAACCTCGACCATGGTTCCAACTTCTTGGGATTAGCCTCAAGCACATGTGCAGGGCAACCCCAATTGCTGAAGTGACGTAAACTAGCTTTACGTTCATTCCACAACTCTAGAGGTATTCTTGCAACACTCTTGGAGGGAACACAGTTGAGTATGTATATCATAGTCTCCACTGCGAAATCCCAAAACAAGTCCGGTAAGGAAGCGTAACTCATCATCGAGCAAACCATGTCTAACAAGGTCCTATTTCTCCTCTCCGGTACACCATTTTGCTGAGGTGTACCTAGCGCTGAGAGTTGGAAAACGATTCCATGTTCTATCAAATAGCCCTGGAATACCGAGTCCAAAAACTCTCCATCTTGATCCGATCGAAGTGTTTTAATCCGTCTATCCAACACATTTTCAACTTCAACCTTGAACTCTTTGAACTTTTCAAAGGATTCAAACTTTTGTTGCATAAAATAAATATACCCGTACCTAGAGTAATCATCAGTAAGACTGATAAAATACTCATAGCCACCTCGAGCTCACACATTCATAGGACCACAAAGGTCAGAATGTACTAACTCAAGAAGCTCCTTGGCTCTATAACCTTTTCCAGTAAAAGGTCATTTAGTCATCTTACCCTCAAGGCAAGATTTGCACACTGGTAATGAATTTTTTTCTAACTCATTTAGAAGTCCATTCTTCATCAATCTCTCAATCCTATTGAGATTGATGTGCCCTAAACAAAGATGCCAAAGTTGGCCATTTTCTTTTGGAGAAATTCGTCGACGTTTTGATTGAGCTACAAAAGTTCTGAACAATTTAGTATTATGGAGGGAATTAATGGCTAACGGCCTTAGCACATATAAATTTGATTCCAGATTTGCTATGCAAATAAAAACACCATCTTTATGAATAACATTTTATCCACATTAAACGAGATAGTATATTTACATTGCAATAAACATTTTACAGAAATAAGGTTCCTCGTCTGTTTAGGAACAATATATACATCATTTAAAATAAGAAACCTATTCTGTAAAGCAAACTGGAGTCCTCCCATTGCCACAGCTGAGAGGACGTACCTGGTACCAACTCGCATCATTATCTCACTAGCCTCCAACTGTCGCCAAGATCTAATCCCCTGAAAAGAAGAATAAACATGGTTAGTGGCGCCCGAATCAATTATCCAGGCAGAATCATCATTATCGGCCTTGGCCTTAGCCTTGACTGCATTCTTCTATTTCAGATATCGAGGACAGTTCCTCTTCCAATGTCCATCTTGGTTTGTAGTGGAAACACGTTCCCTTAACAACTTGTGGATGCTTACTTGGGGGGACAGGTGGTGGGTTAGCAGGTGCCTTCCCTTTTCCCTTACCACCCTTCTGCTTCTTCCCCTTTGCAGAGGTAGAAGCAGAAGGTGCAGACTTCGTTCCTGAGGTTGAACCTCTATGGAACGCCCGAGAGGATGAAGTAACATTTGCCTCACCCTTTTGCATCTCCTTACTTTTTAGTAAAGATTGACATGTCTGCAACTCGTTGAGGAAAGTTGTAAGGCTATATTTCACTTTGTTAAGAATCACATTGCTAACAAAGTGAAATATGGTAATTAACCAATTCTTCCACATTCGGACGTGGGTAGTAGGCAGTGTTGGTTATGGTAACCGGTGGGTTAAAAATGAAAAGAGTTTTCATTTTTTGGATCATGCATTCATTAATTTCAATTGCCCAAAAGAATTCGTGAAAAAGATTGCGCGAGAGCCTATACGATAGTAACTCTTCCGTCTAAACGATCGTCTACCTCACGATTTCTCTAAACAATCATGTATGTTTTTCCTAAACAATCGTTCAGATTTTCCTACACGATCGTGTAGCTCTTCTATACAATAAGCACTTCCGCTATACGATAGCTCTGTATTATCTCCCACTTGCTTATCGTCTACACGAATCGTTGTCCTCCGTCTTCTATCAAACTCACCAAAGCCCACTCTTTGGGTTTTTCACTCCGAGAATACCCAGGGCTCATTAGTGGTGGTGTCATCCCCGTTGCAGTCGTGAGTTCGCGTTGATCGTGCTATTACAGTCGACGTTTCCGTCGAGCATTGGTAGATCACTTGGAGGGTTCCGCTACATTGGAGTTTCGAAGATTGAAGATTGTCTTCAACTGGTATGGAACTCTGTCTCTTAATGTTATTTGTTGTTAGTAGCATGTCGTTAATTAAAGTTTATTTGCATAACTATATGTGTTGAATATATAATGTTATATTTCTGTCACAGTGAGATCGAAGCGATCCGAACGCGCTCATGGAACTCATCGATATGAGATCCTTCACAAGTACCCTAAGTTATAACTTCTATTTCGTAATGATGCCCCAGTGAGGTAAGACAAATGTCACCGGTAGGGTGATCAGTTGCCCCTTCGCTAGGATGAGACATTCTCAACCATTAGGCAGAACCAACTCTTGGAACTGAACCTAACAGGCACCATTTTTCGGTCCAAAATCGTTAACCTTTAACTATTCCGCTCGCTTTCGGTGCTAGAGTCCCACCCTAATGAGCCCACCGTAAGGAAGAAGAAGATTAAGACAAGAGACTAAGTTATCTTATCCTCTTACAGGAGATCAAATAAAGAAACGTGCAAAATTGCCATCCTTTAGGGGGACACTCTCATGGTGCCTCGAGGTGATGTGCAGTAACTTTATTCAACCTAATGAGAGAGACCGAGGGATATGCTGTCACACTTCCGCTCCCACTTACTATGAACACTCTCTTCATCTATCTTGATATTGACCTACGCAAACACCATCCGTTGGGGGGGAACGCCAAAGGTGTCGCGAGGCCGATGGTAGATCTCACGGTGTGGACTATTTAGGAGAAACGTGAAAGATTTAAGTGAAGCATCTCATACCCCAAGTACCTCCCACTGAATGTTCTACCTAGAGATTCATTAACCTAGACAATCCAACTACTGATTTTAGTCTAAATCGTCTTTTTAAAATTTGCTCATAAACAACATTTTTCTATGAAATATGAACAAGTTCAAGTAGTCACATTTAAACACTTTAATGGACTGTCTTTAACTTGCATGCATGCATCAAATCTATCTAATTCACCTTTCCAGGTAAGTTCCCAGGTAGGGGTGTTACGTTTCCGTCAACTTAAATACCCCAACCTAGACAGAACCCGCCTTAGACAAAAAGTCCCTTATAGATAGATTTGCTACACTTTAACCTTTTATTAACCAATTTAATCCTATTAAACATTTTAAAAGATTAAAGCCTTAGGGTTGCTAATCATATTAGAACCGTGATCTTAGGTCTATGTGATCCAAGTTTTAAACACTTTAAAACCATGAGTTAAATCTAAGTAAGCATGCATGTCCTTCTTATTTCTGTTAGTTCTAATTTCTCTTTAATTTTTAAAAGAAACAACTAAAACCATTGCACACAACGAGGCATTTATAACATTTATAAAGTACCTTATGTTTCATGCTTCATGTAATGTCCGGACATTACTATATATAACTTTTATATAACGCGTAATAACCAAGGAAACATGCTATCATTCACCCTTATACTATAACAATTATAATATAAAGAAGATACATGTTAATGTTTCTTTTGTATGGATAAATATAACTCTTATATTATATGATGCATGAGCATGCTCTTACATAATTAAATCATACTTTTCTAAATTATAACAATTACAATAAAGAGATGATGCATGAACATTGCATAACCTAAGGTGGGATTTACTATATGTGCATACTATATGACATATAAAAACATACATCGCATGTAATAAATAAAGGATTAATAGATCGGGATGAGCCTTTACAAAAACTGGAATGAAAAAACCCTATCTATTACATTTTTCATCGAGCAAACTGGTTCACGGGCGAACCGGGTCTTGAACCGTCAGGAGGTCTTCATCGTGTAGTAAACTCCAGTAGGTAGATGATCGTTCAACACACACTATACGATAGAAGCATAAGTAAACGATTGCATAGACGACGACGAGCTTGCAAAGCCCGATCGTCTATGTGATCATGTAGCGCGACGACAGGTAAACGATTTACCTTGTGTTACTAAGCGATCGTTTAGTCAGTTACTAAGAAATGAAGCTTGTTGACCTAAACGATCGTCTAGCGCACGTGCTTTAAACGATACGCGAGCATTCCATCATCTACACGATGCATGCAACCAGGTAAATGATTTACCTTGCGATACTAAGCGATCGTTTAGTTGGTTACTAAGTGATGAAGTTTGCTGACCTAAATGATCGTCTNGTAAATGATTTACCTTGCGATACTAAGCGATCGTTTAGTTGGTTACTAAGTGATGAAGTTTGCTGACCTAAATGATCGTCTAGCGTGCGTGCGTTAAACGATACGCGAGCATCTCATCGTCTCCACGACACGATACTCAGCGATCGTGTACTTGATCGTAAACACAATACGATCAACTTTTGATCGCATACCCCATCGTTTAACCGATGCGTTCAATAGCGATCGCATACTCCTTCATCTTTACGATGCGATCAACAGCGATCGCGTAGCACATCTTCTGCACGATGCTATCAACCCTAGATCGCCTCCTTCTTCGAAGAATTGCAACGCTTGCCCAGATCGCGTACCACTCTTATGCAATACTTGAACAGATCTACTTCTTCGAACGACGCAACTTCAAAAAAACTTTGAATATAGACTCGATAACGATTATTAATGCCCAATAACGCATGGGCCTTTACAAACAATCACAAATGTACAATGATCTAAATCAAACCGAGGCTAAACATCCCGAAAACATCCATAATCCACACATCCACAGCAAAATTTAACTATTAAACATGTGTAGAAATGCACCCACCAAGAATGTAAATCTCATTTCATTGCAACAGATGAAATCGGAGTATCAGAACTTGGCTCTGATACCAATTGAAGGATCTCTTACCGAAGAGTTTCATGAGCGTGTTCGGATCGCTCCGATCTCACAGTGACCGAAATACAACAATATACATTCAACATACAGTTATGCAAATAAATATTAATTAACGGCATGCTATGAATAACAAAATAACAAGAGAAAGAGTTCCATACCAGTTGAAGATAATCTCCAATCTTCGAAACTCCAAACAGCGAAAAACCTCCACGCGATCTACCAATGCCTAGCGAAAACGTCGATTGCAGCAGCACGAACAACCGCGAACACGAACGCGGTGGGGAGACACCACCAAAAAAGAGCCCCAGGTATTCTCGGAGTGAGAACCCAAAGCGTGGTCTTTGGTGAATTTGGTAGAGGAAGAAGGAAACACGAATCGTATAGGCGATAAACAAGTGGGAGGGAGAAAGACGCTATCGCATAGCAGAATGCTTATCGTTTAGGAGAAGCTACACGATCGTGTAAGATTTACTGAACGATCGTTTAGGAAAAGGTATATGATCGTTTAGCAAAATCGGCACATTATACGATCGTTTAGAGACGCTATCCGATTGTGTAGGAAATAGCGTGCGATCTTTTAGGCGCGAGGTAGACGATCATTTAGGCGAAGAGTGCTATCGTATAGGCTCTCGAAAAAACTTAAGCAATCGTTTCCTTCTCTCCAACGCGAGCTTGCGAAATCTTTTTGGACGATCGATCAAAATGAAAACTATTTTCATTTTAACTCATCAGTTACAATAACCGATGTTGCCTCACTAACCCACGTCCGAACATGAATTTTGGATTAGTTATCATATAATTAACCAATAAATTAATTAATAAATATAATCATATTATATTTTTATCCTATAGTTTGATATCACATATCTACTATAGTATTTTCTCCTCTACTTGATATAAATCATATTTATATCTAATTTCTTCCAAAATAATGTATCTCATACATTTAGCAAATTATATCATATATAATTAACCAATCCAATTATGTCATATATAATCGAACTTCCTTTTGTCAATTTGAACATCTCAAATTAACCCAAACATTGGTTCTCAACTTTATCCAATTTACCCAAGGGACCTAATGGACCTATGGCTCGAAGCTCTAACGGTTCGTGAATAGCTGACTAAACTCTTTAGCCACTAGATCCACCATCCGTTAACTGTCAGGCATTCCATTAAAGACCAACAGCTGAACTCTTCTTACCACAAATATATTTCTGTGTCAATCGGATATAACCAATCATGAGTACGATGACCCTTCACAGATGCTCGTAAGTACAGTTGGGCCATATTACCGTTTTGCCCCTGTAGTTACATCTCACTTCTTAAGTACCACTGATTCTTCTAATGAACAATACAACATAGTCTAACTATGTGTCAACACCTCTCAGGCCAAGAGAATGTGTGTGGCGCCATATCGTTCATGTCCCGGAATCAGCCCTTAAGGGAGCTATCTATCTACTTACCTCTGCATCGGGGATAGAGTGAATTTCATCTTGTGTAGCTGAGTTCCCAACTCCCAAATCAGACGAATCCCCAAAATGATAGGTTTGAATCGGCGACCTGGCCACTCGCACCCATACAAATCAAAGGACCGCCCTCAATGGCAGGAGTTTCAAACTCACTCAGGATTGAGGTCATATTACCTATGGTCATTCTAGTGAAGTGAAGTCTTTGTCATGAACGGTGTTATATAACAAGACGTTAACACTTTGTGGTCAGGTCTTATATAAACTCCTTGTATAGGACGTCCCCGCTCGTATGTCCCCAATACGAATGATCAGGATCAGACCATCTGTGACAAGTCACAACACTTGTGACCATTCCATAAAGTGGGCCGCATCCATAGCGTTACCAGGATAAGATTTCTCTCCTATATTCATATACTACAGACCATTTTGGTTACCACTCAAGACATGATCCACTTATATGTCACCACATACATGCTTGAGTCACATACAGACAACCAGGGATTTTATGTTTATTGGTTTGTGGTAAAGCAAATAAAACAAAAAATTGAGCAAAATACTAGATGTGAAGTAAATATAATATATTATACAACACAATCCTTCATACAAACTGTTTACAAACTACAAGACACGAGACTTTAGGGCATCAACCCCAACAACTATATATAAAAAGGACTATATGAGGGGAGAATCTTTCTTTTTCTTTTATGCCCATACTTTATCAATAAATATATATTTTGTCATTTATTAATGGGACGCGACCATTTAAATGTAAGTCTTTTAATAACTTGTAGAAATACAAGTTATTGTTCCCTCAAAGTTGGAATAATTAGGATTAAAACGATGTAAACACATTCATAATAAAGGAAAAATGCATGGAATTGTATATATGTGATAAACTTATGCAAAAGTACCTTTTAAGTAAAAATTGCGTCACTAACACACTTTAATGCAGGAATCATGAGAATTTATTAAGTGTTGTAGACAAAGCCAATGCAAGGAGCATGCATCCAGCTAATCCGACGCATGGTAGATATATTTGGCTCGTGCAATTAACATCAAATCACAATTTGCAAGCATAGGCAACTGACAGGCGACATCTGAACGTAGCAGAATTGCAGGCGGCTAACTCAGGGTATGGAAATTAATGCAGTCACATCACTAAGTGGCTGAGTTGATTGCCTATATAAGAAGAAGTTGCCTACAGAAAAAGATTTAGAGATAGTTAGTCAGTTAGAGAGTTAAGACACTTAGAGATTTTAGAGCTTCGAAATCTGTAAATTCTTTTCTGTCGTTTGCAAGAAAGAAAAAGGAGCTTCGAAATCTGTAAATTCTTTTCTGTCAAATCTCTCCCTGATCTTCATGCATGGAGCTTCAATATGTAGGTAAAAATCATGCAAATGTATCAGGTTGCATATTGGGCAACTCCAGCTTGAAGATTAGCAATGGAATTTGGTGATTCTCTAATAAAAACATGCTAGTGGATTTTTCCTAAAATTGGAAAAACCCATTAACATAAAATGATTTCATAAACCCATTTTATTTAAATTAAGTTTATAACATTAATTCAAAATAATTAATCTAAATAAAACTAATTTTAATTAATTTAATATCTAAATATTAAATTAATAAAATATTAATATCACCAATAAATCAACTTTATATTTAAATATTAATTGATTTTTCAATTTCATTTAATTTCAATTAAATTAAACGTTTATAATTGTATCATATACAATCAATCGAAAATCCTAAATTCATACATCAATACTCAATTTATTATTCCAATTTAATGAGTTAGTAGATGGATCTAATGAACCTACAGATCATGAGCTCCAACGATCTGTAATTAATTCGTTAAAACTCTTTAATCAAATTAATTATTATTCGTTAACTATCAAGACACACCAATATAGCTAGATAGTTGTACTCTCCTCACTGTAGATATATTTCTGTCCATATAAACCATAATCAGTAAGTCGATCCTTCACAGGTCATTCGTAATTATAGTTGGGTCAAAATTATCATTTTACCCCTGTAAATGCATCTCGTTCCTTAAGTTCTTACTGACCCTCTAATGAACAATTCAATTCATAATACTACTTATGAATCATGTTCTTTCTCTATCATGAGAAGGCGTGGCCCCGATTGTTCAAGACCTGCAATCAGTACTTAAGAGAACAACCTATTTGCTAATCCTAAAATGGGTAGGAGTGAATTCTATCTTACAGGGCTATGTCCCCAGCTATTCATCCGGTCTTATCCCCAAAATGGGAGGCTTATTGAGCATTGTTGTTGGACTACTCTCACCCATGCAGATCAAAGGATAATTCTAAATAAATCAAAGTTCATAGCTAACTCAGAATTAAGATCAAGTTATCCTACGTTACATAAATATGAAATAATCAGTTTTAACAGTAAACGATCATTATAAAGAAAAGTGACTATTTCATGGTCCAGTCTATATACAAACTCATTGCATATGATGTCTCCACTCACATCTCTCTACATGAAGATCACATCATTTGTATTACCTATACAAAATGGGCTGCATCCAATAGTGTTATCAGGATGAGATACCCAATTTCATCCATATACTTATAGACCATTTAGGCTATATACTATTAACTTGATCCTGTTTATGTCACCACATAAAGTTAAAGTATTCATATTATAGCCATGGATACCAATTGAAGGAACTCTTATACAAGAGTACCTCTGAGCGGAAGCGAGATCATTCTAAACTCATTGTGATAGAATTACCGTATTTACAAAAGTCATGCCTTGACCTAGGAAGATGAAGTAAAGTTGTGCCTTGACCTGTGAAGATGAAGCGAAGCCGCCCCTTGACTTGTGAAGATGAAGCGAAGCCGTGCCTTGACTTTTAAAGATGAAGCGAGCCACGTCAGACTTTGGAGATGAAGCGAGCCACACTAGACTTTGGAGATGAAGCGAGCCATGCTAGACTTTTGGAGATGAAGAGAGCCATGCCAAACTTTGGAGATGAAGCGAGTCACACGAGACTTTGTAGTGAAGCAAAGTTGTGTCATCAATTGGATATGAAGCAAAGCCACGCCACGACTTTGGAGATGGAGACATTGAAAATGGAGTCGAGCCATGCACACCGACCATGAACTTGAAGATGGAGCAGAGCCATGCACACCGACCTTGAACTTGAAGAAGGAGTGGAGCCATGCATAGCGCCTTTAAACTTGAAGATGGAGTGGAGCTAGACACATCGACCTTGAACTTGAAGATGGAAGCGGAGCTCTTGAACTTGAAGATGGAAGCGGAGCCATGCACATCAATCTTGAACTTGAAGATGAAGAAGCATCGACGGAGCCTCTGAACTTGAAGATGGAGGAGCATCGATGGAGCTTCTAAACTTGAAGATGGAGAAGCATCGACGAGATCTTCACGCTTAAGTTTGATAAAGCATCGGCAAATTCTCCGCAATTAAGTTTGACAAAGTACTAATGAATCTTTGGCAGTAGGCTTGACTTTGCGACTTTGAGCATGAAGATGGCATTGCAAAGTCTCCAAACTTGAGCATGAAGATGGAGCATCGATGAAACCTCTGAACTTGAAGATGGATAAGCATCTATGGAGCCTCTGAACTTGAAGATGAAGAAGCATCAATGAATCCTTCGAATTTGTAGATGGGCATCCAAGAAGCCTCTGAATTTGAAGATAAAGGGAAATTGACAAAACTTCTAAACTTAACGATGGAGGAACATCGACGAAGCCTCTGAACTTAAAGATGGAGGGGCATGCAATGCAACCCTTAAAACTTGGAGATGGAGAAGCAACAACACAAACATCGAATTTGGAGATGGAGAGGCATCAATGTAACCATCGAAGTTAGAGTTGTAGAAGCAATAATGCAACCCTCGAACTTAGAGACGGGGAAGCAGCAGCGCGACCATAAAATTCAGAGATGGAGAAACAGTGGTGCAACCAACAAAGTAGCAGTCTGATCCTTGAACTTAAAGATGAAAAAACAGCAACGCCAACATCTTTGTAGAGGAGGCAGAAATACAACAACTTTTAGAAAAGGAGTGAAGCTGCAAAGAATAATATTTTTTTAGGGGAAACAGGGAAGGCGCACCAAACTTGAACTTCGAAGTGAGAGAAACAAAACATCCAAATTTGACTCCAAAGTGGAAGCGGTGAAGTCTTTGAACTTGACTTCGAAGAGGAATCGAAGCGTCATTTCAAGTGTGTGCTTTTAATTTACTGTGTTAGCTCCTTAAAGAGATGAACATCTTCAATTTTTTGTGTTGCCCTCAACAAAGATGAACATCTTCAATCTATCATGTAGCGTAATACGTAGTGTGATTGTGGTACTCTTTTTTTATGGACTGAACTTAAATTTCTTTAAGTTGCCTACGTACCCTTGAAGAAATGGGTCAAGTCATGACGTGGTTCAATATATATATATTCGTCCGCTCACCTTTTAAGCTCATACGGGCCAGGAGCAACATGCAGTTTAGGCTCTTACGATGAGGAGCTTCTACATTTAAACTTCAGAAGATCTTATTTTATCATGACTTTGATCATCCTTTTCATTTGTAGGATTTCTATCAATATGATGAGTTTTGGCTTCACTGTCAAGGAACCTTCTGTATTTATATCAACAGACAACTTCATCTTTATGCGTGAAGAAACACGACTGTGAATCTTTTCGCCGTTGTTTTCTTCATGAAATGATGTTGCCTTCAAAAATTTTATCCTTCCTTTATGTTGATCACTTGTTATCTTGAGACGATCAAAAGAAGATGTTGAAGGTAGATTTTTCTTTGATGTAAAGATACTTAACCTCTTGAAAGTTGAAGTTCGAATTGCAGTAGACATTGGACATTGGTTTCCTTATTCTATCGTGGCCATACTCAATATTTGGAAGATTGGAGATCGAGTAGTTAAAGGCTTGATACGATCCAAGACAGAAACTCTTTGCTCAGTTTCTTTTGAATTATTGACTTCTTTAATAGTTATATGGTTGTTGTTAAATTTTGCTTTGCTGACTACATGACATCCAATAACTTCTGATACTTCCTCTGAATGATTATTGAGAAAGCTTTTTGGGATAAATTCTGCCAAAGTTACCGGCCGTCGAAGTTGAGGAAAGTCTTTGTTTTCTTCCTTAGCAGGCTTAGGCTTCCAAGCCTCCTTTTTCCCTTTGTTTTTATGAGTCTTGTTCCTTCTTCTATGGCTTCGATAGGAGCGTGACTCTTTTTGGGTGGAATTTGGTTGTCTTCTTTTTCGACAAGTCACAACTATCCACCCTTCATTGTCATCTTCAACATGATCATATTTTCTTCAAAAATCTGTTGTTGGTATCTCTTGTTGGAATCGAACGACTATAGGCTCAAAAGTCCCAAACTGGATTAAGCTTTCTCTTTGATCATGAGACACAAACGGTGTTGGGACACTTGAAGTCATTACTACTGTCGCGTGATTTGTTTGAGCTATTTCATCAAGCTCTAGCTCAATTTTCTTTTCACAAGCCAACTTTAGAATCATCTCCTTCAGCACGAAGCAGTTTTCAACCGGGTGACTAACGATTCGATGATACTTCAGTAGTTAGGATCATCTACTTTTCTTGCTTGTTTCAGCTGCTTGCATTCTGGCAATTGAATAAGTTGTTTCTCTAATAATTGCTCCAACATGTCGGCAACATCAGAGTCCAGGAATGGATAAACCTTCTCATGTCTTTCTTTGAGAGTTGGGCGACGCTTCTGGCCACGATCATGCTTTCTTTCAAACTTTGTTTCTTTTCCTTTGGAGGAAAGTTTCAGCGGGGTCATCTGAACGACCATAGGTTCTCTTGTGGCACTATCCATGATCTCAGTGCCCTTGGCTTCATTCTTGTATTTTCTCCCTTCAGGGACTAGGAAATCTTTAGTTTCCCTACTGGTGATGCTCAGCTCCATATCATGAGCGCGTGTTGCCAACTTCTCAAATGTATGAGGCTTTATCCCTTACAGAATGTAGAGAAGTTCCCAGCGCATGCCTTGGGTGCACATCTCCACTGCAGATAATTCAATGAGTCTATCTTTGCAATCCAGACTCAGAGCTCTCCATCGATTGATGTAGTCGATGATCGACTCTTCTTTCAGCTATTTTGTGTTCGTCAACTCCATCATGCTAACGGTGCACCTTGTGCTGTAGAAGCAGTTGAGGAACTCTCTTTCCAACTATTCCCAACTGTCAATTGCTTCCGGCCCTAGATCAATATACCAATTGACAGCGTTTCCTTTCAAGGTACAGATAAACTGCTTGTCTAGCTGGTCTCTTCAGATTCCTGCATTTTCACAGGTTTTAATGAAATGAGCAACATGTTATTTTGGATTGCCCTTTCCATCGAACTATTGGAACTTTGAAGGTTGATACCCAACTGGCATTCCCAGGTTGTCGATTCTCTTGGTGTATGGTTTGGAGTACAAAAAAGAAGTTTGCAACGGTCCTCCGTACTGAGCTCTTATGGAGTTTGTGATCATATCGTGGAGCTGTTGAACTGACAAAGAGGCAAGAGAGGTAGATTGTGGTGGCTGACTTTCCTATAAAACAGTCTTTCCTTTGTCATTGGCTTTTGTAGCTGAAGATTAACTCAACTCAGCAGTTTCTCGAGCCTGTATTTGATCTCTTAAAGCAGCGATTTCATGATTTCGCTCTTCTACAGCTTTCATGAGGAGATTTATCTTTCTCTCCATCTTTACCATGGCCGATTCAACCGCTACATCAGTCACCATGATAGACGCTACATCAAAGAGTGAATCTGTATCTGATGGATTAGTAGCAGAAGCATAGTTGTCGAACAAGGGATTTTCTTTGATGACGATCCCGCCTTTAGGAGATTCCATCAACTGTTCCCAGATTTTCTCTGTGATGACAGAGCTTATGTAAGTGTCCCTTGCGATGGTAGCTTTGGATGCAACTTTCTTTAGTGCCATATGTAGATTTGTTGATTTGGATGACGAGAAAGAGATGAAAGGTAGAGAGGTCCCACTGGGCGTGCCAATTTGTTCGCATGAGATTTCAGGAGAAATTTATTTTGTGGAACTTGAACTTTATATTTGTATTAATTTTGTGGAAAGTGAGTAAAATTTTTAATACGTAATATTTTGATGCTTTCAAAATAAACTATAGTCTTTTTGTTAGTTGATCTTCTTGGATGATAGGCCTTTGGGCTTGATGATCTTCTTAGATAATCGAACTTTGGGCTTGTTGATCTTCTTAGACGATTGGCCTTTGGGCTTGTTGATTTTTTTGGAGGATTAGTGTGCGCGCGAGGCTTTCAGAGAAACTTGTGTTTGTGAAGTTGAACTTGAGTTGGTGTTGATGTTGATTTGATGCGATGTGGTTCGATCTCTAGTACTTGATCCTCTAATTCTCTCTCAGTCGAATGCGTACGATTGATTTGAGGAAACGAAACGCGTGATAATCTTAGAGTTGAAGTCTTGGAAAAAATGCTTGTATCTCCAAATGACTTCAATCTTCAGGATGCTTGTATCTCCAAAGGACTTCAGTCTTCAGAACTTTGATATGTCTTCTGATCTTCAGAGCTTTAATGTCTTATGATCTTCATAGTTTTGACATGTTTTCTGATCTTCAGAAGTTTTAGTGTCTTCTGATCTTCAAAGCTTTGGAAGAATTATGTTCTTCAGATCCTTTGAGCTTCAAACTTTAGATCTTTAGAGAGATTTTGCCTTCAATTCCTCCAACCTCCCTCCCCAAATGAAGAGATAAGACCTCTATTTATAGAGGTTTCTCATGGGCCTTACATGGGCTTGGGCCTAATTACTTTATTGGGTCCAAATTGGGTTTGAGCTAAAGTTGGGCTTGGACCCATTTGTTGTTCGACCGAAACACTGGACTTGAGCTTAATCTTTAATTTTAACCCAAAATTTCACCATGGGTTTGAATTGGGTTGAGCCCAAGCAATCCAACTTATAATTTTTTCGATAGGCTCGGGCTTTCATTGATATGTGGTAACCCATGATTCGTTGAAATTTCTCATTCAATAAAGATTTTCATTATATATAAAATGCAAATTATTTCTAATAATCGATTAATTTTAAAAGTTTTTGAATTTGTCAATGAACTATTAGAAACAAAATTAAAATTTTCCAAACCTATTAAATACTTAAGTCTATAGACCAAATAAACACAAACTTCAAATTTTGACAATTAAAGTTATAATTTAACTTAAATTTTTAACTCTACGTGTTCCTAATCATAGAATGAACACTTATGGTATGTTTGGAATACATTTTCAAGTGTTTAATTTAAAACATAAGTCATTTTAGAAGAAATTGGAATGTTTGGTAACCACTCAAAATAGTTTTTCAAGTATATTTTAATCGAAAGTATTTAAATAAAGATAAATTTTTTAAAAACATTTTTTTTTTAAATCAATCCAAATGGACCCTTAATAACAGAGGTTAATCAAAGACATTAAGCTCACCATTTTTATCTTGTGCTTTTAGATAGGAAAAGGATAATATGATTTCAAAAATGAGTACCAGAGAAACTAAGACTAAGCTGAGTTCGGTCTCTCATTCTGCCATTGCACCATTGGTTGTACTAGAAAAATATTAATAATAAGTCAGTGAAAGAAGCAGATTAGGTTTATCGCTGGTTTGACATACCAAACCAAAGCTAAGCCTTTGTTCTTCTTGGTTCTCTGATACTACCTGACAATTTCTTGATGGTACTCAGATTCGAAGGAGATATCAACAAACCTGAACAATTCAAATTTTGGTTTCATCTTTCGGATCAATCCCAAAGTGTATCTACTGTTTATGCAGATCAGTGATCAATCTCTGTGAATCTCCAGGATTAATACTATAATCCTGTGAACATGTTTTCATCAGAACATAAACACAACACATTGAAACCATTCATATCAAATGGCAGAAATCCACCATTATATCCTCAAAAGGAAATTCATCAATGGAATTCAGGAAAGCAATGCACCAAAACACCCAGAATTGAATTGCCAAGTTGAAGTCCACAAACATTTTTTTTAAATTTAAAAGCATAACAGAAAATCAATTACCTACAAAACTTTTACAAGCCAATCGCTTGAAATGAGGTTGTTGGTGCCAATTATTGAAATCAATGCAAGTTTTATTCAACTTTTGGAGAAAGTTGTCTAATCCTAATGTAAATGACTTTTTATCTGTCCAACCCAGATTGAAAGCCATTTTCAATTTCTACATGCTTAGTTTCAGTGAAACTTTGTCGGACGAGGTCTCCAATATGTCATAATGACCATACCCATGAAACAGCACGTTGATAGGACTTTCTTCTTCACCCTTCTGATACTCCTGACCATACTTTGCTATGTTTATCAGGCCATCTGAGCTTCTCTCTCTCATGAATACTGATATCGGTGTCCTGCCAGGTGCAAAGTGTTCAAGAAAATGCAAAAAGTTTAGTAACTAAAGCCCATGATAACAATTTCATTTTGATTTTTTATTTTTTAATATTAAGCTTATAAAGACTACTTTCCCTTATATAAAAAATTTAGTAACTAAGATTCCTCAGACAACCATTTCTATTTTTGTTTTTTGTTTTTGAATATTTAACTTATAAATAATGCTTCCACCCATGAGTTTTTGGTGCAAAGTGTTCAAGAAAATGTAAAAAGTTTTAATAACAAAGCCCCTTTGACCATCATTTCAATTTTTGTTTTTTGTTTTAGAATATTAAGCTTATAAACACTTACCACATTTGAGCTTTTTTGTTTTATTATTTACTTTCTTCCTACCCATGTTTTCAAAATGCATGATAGGTTTTAAAGACTAAACAAATAATGTAGATTTTATAAAAACTTGCTTTTATACAATAATTGAATTCTTAGACAAAATCTAAAAGTAAAAACTGTTTTTTTAGTTTTCAAATTTTGGTTTGGTTTTTGAAAACATTGGTAAAAAGTAGATAACAAATCAAGAAATTTAAATGTGAGAGGGTTGTTTATAGGCTTAATTTTCAAAAACAAAAAACAAAAAATCAAATGATTACCAAATGAGGACTAAATGATTGTTAACTAAAGCCCAAATGATCTTCAACTTAGAACCCAAATTCATTATACAATTACAATTGTTTTCTACTCTGTAGATGTGTCACACATTAAGACAAAGAATGCATGCAGTATGTTATGCAATAGAAAGCTGTCTCGACAAAAAGTTCCCTGCGAATGTAAAACTACAGATGTTTGTACCTCGAGAGTTTAACACCATCTGCTGGAACAGAGATGTTTAGAGTGTCTTGTGACCCTTGGAATAAACCTACTTGGATTAAAATCACTAATAAAATTCGTATGATGTTTGGTTATAATAGCTGAAAGCGTTTTTGGAAACTTAATAAAACAGATAAAATGAGTTTGGTTATACGGCAGAAAGTAGATGACTTTTGAGAGTAGTACTTCTGAGTGAAATACTTTTTTTTATAAATACTTCTTAAAAACACGTCTAAAAACACTTTAAAAGAACCAGTTAGGTGCTCTTTTGAAATATATCTAGATGGAACACTTTATAAAAAGCTTTTAAACATTCTTTTGAGAGTAGTACTTCTGAGTGAAATACTCTTTTTATAAATACTTCCTAAAAACACGTCTAGAAACACTTTAAAAGAACTAGTTAGGTGCTCTTCTGAAATACATCTAGATGGAACACTTTATAAATAGCTTTTAACCATTCTCCACTGTCCTAAAAGGCTAAAAGTAAATGTCAAACCCAATTTAATTGCTTTTTTCTAAAAGTACTGATTATTAAACTATTATAAAATACTTTTAGCCAGGTAGCCAACTGTCGCGAGTGTTTTTTATTAGTTAAAAGCACTTTTAGCCACTACAAAGGTCATGTCAAGCACACTCAAAAATATATCTAGATGGAACACTTGATTTCTGAAAAGTGATTCACTTAAAATTACACTCTCAACAACTATATTGATGTCACCCTCTTGGGATATTTGACTCACAAATTCCCCTTGTGTTATTGAGGTTAAAAAGTAGAACATATATTCTGATAGTGATTTCCTTATTCTAAGTTTCAATACGCTTATCTCAAGTGCTATACAAACTCAAGTTAAACCCCAATTCATAAACTCACAATCAAGATAGAAGTTTAAGGTTAACCTTGACTTATTAGGCTCAACTTGTTACTGCCATTAACCAAACATGCCCCTACTAAGGGTTTAGTAGCTCAGAGCTAAAAGCCCAAAGCTCTCTCTCACCACCTAAGCCTAGAAGAAAATTCGGACATATTTTAGCTATGAACACATGAAAACTAAAAGTAAAAAGGAAGAGAGAAAAGTTTACACAACATAAAAGCACAAACTAAAATTCATCAAATTAGAGCCAATTTATGTCCAAGCCAGCTTACGCGCACCTCAGGACAACTCACCTGATCCTACAACATTCGGGTGTCAAGGAAACTCATAGCATATTAGATCCTAAAAAGGTAGTCACTATGAATTGAACTCATCCCCTCTTAGTCCCTCATCGAACTCATGCCCTTTATTTACTATAGGTGCCAATTGCCAACTATATATTAACTCTCCCTTTATCAAACTCATGATCTTTTTCTACCACAAGTGCCAATTGCCAACTAAATATCAGCTCTTTGGCAGAACAAAGTGTTTGAGTTACCAATTTGTTTCTTACTTCATCTTTTTCGTTTAGGAAAAAATTTTATGTAGACTAAGGTGAGACAAAATTGTGGTAACACAAACGTGGTTAGCAACATAAATCAAAACTTACTTCAGGACATGAGATGCCATTAGTAACTCAGGTTCTCCACCCCACACGAAAGGTTGCTGAATTCTCTTCACGTACGCATCAAAATCTCCTTCAATATACCTAAAGGAAATTTTAATCATCACAATCAGAACCAGCCGTTTTCTAATCCAACCATATATGTCAAATTTGTGTAATATGCATCAGATGAGCTTACCACTCTGTTTCCTTCCGCCTCTTTAAGAGCTCATCCACGACCTGTAAAGAATTAAGCAACCTAATGAATCACACTAAAATTTTGAATATTACGCATGGTTTTCAACATAGGAACTAAAATCCTAACCAACAGATAGATGATTATGTATGAATTCTAATCTTACCTTAGCCCTTAATTCATCAGCGAGTTCTCTTTGACGATCATCATCGGGAGCTTCTTCCCCACTTCTCAAGCAAGCCCCGTGAGCGATTGCCCTAAATAAGCACCGACCATCCGCTAGCACACCTGTAGCAGTTCATTTCAATCTATCTCATATCAAAGCAATGAATAAAACGAACGTAGAACAGAGATTTTTACATCAAATGGTAACACCTAATTAAGCAGAAATTATGGAATCGATGTTTTCTATAGCTTCCCTACCGCAATTCTCAACAAATCAATATAAATTACAACGCAAATTTTGCACAATACCTGTCACCCTGTAATCAGCGGAGCTCTCATCGTCTTGATTAAATCCAGGAGCGCTCGATTCACACCCTTCCTTCTTCTGATCTAACGATACAGCCTCATGACTTGAATCCACCCAATCAAGCGGCGCAATACAGGCACAGACGCCAAACAGCAGCCAAGCCGAATCGGGACGGTGAAGCCAGCGGGCTGGGCGAGCGTCCCAGGCGACATTCCAAGATCCCTCTCCTTTGCGCTCATGGCAGTGAATCGCCGGACGGCAGAGATTGCTACTGCTTCCCGCACCAGAGGGCAATATAGCGTGCCATATCGAAGCAGCACCACCGACCACGAGCTTGCAGGCGCTGGAATGGTGGCGCTGTCGCCGATCGAATTGGATGGGACTCTGAACGAGTAGCCGGCTTTGATGGTGGTGGTGATGGTAAGCGGCCGAGCCGTGAATAAAATTGGAGAGGGAAACGAGAATCCAAGGCTTAGGACGAGCACAAAGTACTCCGAGCATCAGTCACTTACAGCAGTCAAGGCAATCCTGCGCTGCCAGGGCCTGCCCTTTGCTGAGCCTATGCGGCCATAATCAGAGCTCCGGCTGCCAGTTAATCGCTCTACCTCTCTCCTTTTTCTCTTCTTTCGTTCTCTCTCCCCACAGAAATTAGAGCAGCTTTTTCTTCGATGATCTACGACGGCGAAGCATTTTAGGGAAGAGAGAGAGAGATATTGAAATACTGCCCACAGTGGGGCCCCGTATTGTAAAAATAGCTCATTAAAAAATTAATTCTTTTAGCATTTTTTTTATCATTTTATCAAAAAAAATGTCTCGAAACTCGTTTTTATTTCGTGTTTTCATTTTCTCAAAAAAGCAAAATTGTTATTAAATAATATTTCTTTTAAGAAAAATGATTGTTTGAATATTGTATTACAGAACAACCAGTACACGCAAGTTTGTGATTCTAAATTAATTATTAAAAAAAAAAATGTAGATCATTTATTTTGATTTAACAATCGAAATAATAATAATAATAATAACAACAATAAATTTCAGTTTAAACAAATAAGTCAGGTGTGCGAATATACCATAAGAATTTTACTTATTTGCTATATTATTAATTCCGTCTCTATATAGTCTATGATGAGTTTTTATTTTTATTTGTTTTAATATATCAATCGTATACTACTTGAATTAGGTTTTAGTTGTCAATAACAGTTTTAATTTCTTTTTCTTATCTGTTGGGTTTTCTGTAAGATTCAAATATCTTAACTTTTTTTTCTTTTCTTTTGTAGTTAGTGGGGGTTCTTTTGTTGACATATAAACCATAATACAATCAACACACAATCATCTAAAGGAAACAGTAAACTCATTATCACATGAATTTGAAAAGAAAAATTAATATATATATATATATATATGTGATATACTCACTGAGCTACTCAATTGGTTAAGACACGTCATCGATCAAGAGGTTAATGATATAAAGCTCTTTATTAGAGTTCAACATTAAAAATAATAATAATTTATATAACTAAAGTCGAGTTATTAATCTAGTCCCTAAACTTTGAGGTTTGTCTATGTGGTAGCTCGTCTTTAAAAAAACGTCTAACGTCATTATAATACAAATTATTTTTCTCTATCATATATAAATTTAAAGGCAAGTATCAATTTATATTCATAAACTTTGGTGATTGTATCAACTTAAACTCTAAACTAACAATTGTATCAATTTAAATCTTAAACTTTGGGAGTTGTATCAATTTAAACCCTGAATTTTGGGATTTGTATCGATTTAAACCTCAAACTTATAATTATATCAATTTAAACTCTGAACTTTCATAAACATATCAATTTAAACCTGAATATTTATAAGTGTATCCAAAATAAAATACAATTGAGGGTTTAAGTTGATACAACTATAAAAATCCAGGGTTTAAATTGATACAACTATTAGTTTGGGATTTAAATTAATACAATCCTTAAAGCTTATAATTTAAATTGATAAGATTATTGGTTTAGGGTTTAAATTGATACAACATCTAAAGTTAAAGGATATAAATTGATATACCCTAAATTTAAATATTGTGTTTAGAAGAACTCTATATTTTTAAATTTGTGTCTAATAGATATGTGAATTTTATTTAATTTGATGTATAATAGATATGTGAATTTTGAAAATTGAAAAGCTGTATTACTAAATTTATAATTTTAAAAATTGGAGGACCAGAAATTGGATAGTGAGGGGGTTTAGTCAAAATTGTTTAATCTTGGGAGTTAATTAATTTGTGGAATTAAATTTCAAAGTTTGGGATGCATGGTCATTTAACCTGGAGTTTTCAACTTTATATGTTGACTTTTCACTTTGCTACTTCTTTTTTCCCCTTTTATGCATGTTCTACCATTAGAGTTATATTTTAATCAAATTTTTCAATAATAACAAATTTGTTTTCAATTTTTCTTTTGTACCTTTTAATTGTTGGTTTTGCTCAAATATGATGTGGGATTCACTATGAATATAATAATTCTTTTTTTAATTTGACATGAACCTTATATGGTTTGACTTTTAACTTTAGATTTTTGAAAATATTTGTAACTAAATTTAGAATATGTGCAAATTTAATTTAAGGTAAATGTTAGATGCTATCCAAAAATTTGTCAAAATTTTATAATTTGTAAAATTCCAAATTGGTAAGGTATTTAAAATATTTTTATTATTATTAATATTGAGTTATTAGAAATACTTGAGAGAATGAGAGCGAAAGAGAGGAAGATGAAGTTGTACTATTAATGTGCCTATTACTATTGAAGTTTGTTGAGGTTATCTTGGATAAGATCCAAAACCCATGAGCAAGCCCAAACTCAAGGAAAACTAGGAGGCGGTGTGGGAAAACACTCGTCATAAAAGAAAAAAAATCAGAGTCTCGGGTTCCAAGACAAGCACCTGAGCTAAAAAATATATACTAATTAGAAAATAACAAATCCAAGTTCGGGCTAGAGTCTTGTACCTTGAGAGTCACAACTACACTGGCATTGCTGAAGTCACACGCAATCATAATCGAGTGTCAGAGAAATGACACTATAAATAACCACGGTAATCCTTCAAAGAAAAGCGCTCTAACCTTATTTTATATGTTTAGCTGAACTATTTATTTTATGTACTAACTTAGACATCAGAGTGTGATAGACTCGATACTATACCGATACAAACAATCTTCATGCAAGTCAGTTTGAAAAACGAGACCAAATTAAAAAAGTGAGTGGACAAACAAATCCACGAAAGATCCGTGGTGCCAACGAATGCGAACGATTCGTGAACAAAATTTGTAGAATAAAATTATTTTACATTCACTTTGTAAAATTTATAGGTGAAACAATGAGTGATTACTATAACTCACTCAACCCACTCAAATGGGAAGTCCAAACGATTCCAAATTTCATTTTCGTTAGAAAGGAAAGTGGTATCGTCGGGTCTCTTCCATCTTCCAATTTGGTTCGCCCGATTTTTTATTTTTTATTTTTTCTTTTCCTTATAACGCCATGGTTTTTTATATTTCTGTTTCTGAAAAAATAACATACGTGGCAAAATCTATAGCCACTCAAATTTCAGATGGGGAATTTTTTCTAATGAAATATAAATTGTATGTCTCTCTTTATTTATATATATATTTTTATTGTTTGCATTGCATCTAAATCATAAAAACAACGCAAATTAATATGTACTAAAAAAAACTCGCATTAATTATTTCTTGACATTGTATGGGCCCATCCCCCAAACATCATGACAACATACTATAAAGTCATTCCCGACCGTGGATCTACTCGATAAAATTATTGGCCAATTATGTAATATTAACGACGATTAATCTATGCTTTAAGTAATATTTATCGGTATCAAAGTGAGCATGATTCACTAATAATTGAGATACATCATCTTATTTCAAATTAGAGGTTTGAATATCAATACTCTCGTTTATTGTACTAAAGCAAAATAATAATTATTGGTTAAGAAGGAAACTAAAATTCAATATGAACCTTAATTTTTCATTACCATGCAAACTTACACAACAAAACAAATAATATAACGATCAAAATCAGAGAGGCTGGATTTAGTAACTCATAATTGAATTTCTATTTTTGGCCAATTTCTATAGCATTTTGAAGTAAGTAGCTAAACATTAAGGAGTCGTTTGAGGCAAGAATAAGTAGCTAAACATTAAGGAGTCGTTTGAGGCAAGAACTATTATAAGATTATAATGATCACTTTTTGCTACAGTAAATACTATTTCAAAACCCCAAATTAGTTACAGATATTCCTATATAAACTTAGCATCACAAACAAAAATAAACCAATTCAAGCATAGCTTATAGATAAAAGCACTAATTACAATTTCAAAGGTCAATAAGCTTGAACCTCTTACCCTTGTAATTGTTTAAGTTTTTTTTAAAAAATGCAAGTTTCAATTCCACTCCATCAAGAAGTTAAAGATATAAATCTTCATCAATCATCGAACCTTTAACTTAAAAAAAATATATATCATATAAATTATCTTTGAACTAAATTTACATTAATCGTCCTAAATATTGTTGAAGTCGAATTACAAAAAATAAGAAAGAAGGAAAAAGAAAAAGCACTCGCCATAACAAAAGAACTCTGACAAATAGTTTCCTTCCAAAAAAGAAAAAGAAAACACACTTGGACAAATAATAAAATAAAAATATCCACCATCAATAATAATTGACAACAGTGGGGCCCAAAGTTCTTCTTGTCAGATCAACTATGCTACAGCAATTTTCCACATCATCATACATTTTCCACTATTAACTAGGGGCATTTTTAACATTTTCTTAGTTGAATTATATGTGTGTGGCACATGAATCTTTAAATATTTGGTTAAAATTTTATATTTTACGTCGTTTGAATTATATTTTTTTTAAAGGTATTGTAATTAAAGTGTGGGGTGAAAAAATTGAATTTTGAAATCGATAATACAAACATTATATCAATTAAACTACGCTCATGTTGGCATAGTTAAATTTATTGTGATGGAACTATTCATACTAAATTTAACTAAAGTTCAATTTACTTTAAAAAATAATAATAATAAATAAATAAAATTGATCAAATTTGGAATGAAAATCATTCCTAATAAAATCAATCAAAATAGAAATGGTATTTATTTGATGTCATTATTAGAGTCTACTGAAATCTAGATCATAAACGGGAAAAAAAAATGAAATTATGATAATTGCCGCAATATCTAAAATGTATCAACTAGAGTAATATGCATAATTCTAATTAAAATGCCATTTTTCTAATTACTTATTTACAATTTTGATGTTAATTACTTATTCATAATTTATTCTCATTTACTTAATTTTATTAAATTTTAACAAATAATTTTTAAAACAGTTCTAATGAATAATTAATATCTTTGATTAAATTTATTCCCATAATATGTTTGTGAACCACTTATTATTTATAATGTAATTGAATAGTTTATTAATATCAAAACATATTGTTGTTTTAAATTAATTTTAAGACCAAGACATTTATGAATTGTGAGGATATAAGAACCCTCTACATGGGCATATGAAATTTCTAATAATTGGTTATTTCCGTTCCCACCCACTTCTCTTATATGAACCTAATCGCACCTACGAGATTTATCCATTAACGTTACTAAGAAGACTCCATTAAATTTAGTTCACATTTACTTTTCAATAAATGTAATTAACTCATGGTAATATAAAAAGTAAAGTCCATTTAAATACAATTTCCAAAAAGATCAACTAGTTAACAAGTGAATTAAGAATATCATATAAAAAAAGAAAAATTGCCCTTTTAATCCTTAAGTTCTGAAAAATATATATGTTTGATCTCTGAATTTTAAAAATATACCTTTCCTAGGTTTATGAGAATATATTTATTCGGCCTTTGAATTTTTAAAATGTACCTTTTTAGTCCCTAAGTTTTTAAAATTAGGTTTAAAAATCTCTCAAATAATTTTATATTTATTATTTTAAATAATTATATGATATTTTAAATTAGAAGAATGATTTTTAAAAATTACATTTTCTATAAAACTA
Organism: Benincasa hispida; assembly: GCF_009727055.1. Taxonomy (NCBI): domain Eukaryota; kingdom Viridiplantae; phylum Streptophyta; class Magnoliopsida; order Cucurbitales; family Cucurbitaceae; genus Benincasa; species Benincasa hispida. The sequence goes on along the minus strand of NC_052355.1, from coordinate 27,527,381 downwards.
TTTTTTTCCTAATTTCAAATACCATATAATTATTTTTTAAAAAATCAAACAAAAAACACTCCAAATACCTTTTAAACCTATTTTTAAAAACTCAAAAACTAAAAATGTACATTTTAAAAACTCAGGACCAAATAGGTATGTTATTATAAACTTGAGGACTAAAATAATAAAACTCAAGAACCAAACCCATATATTCTTCAAAATTTAGAGACTAAAAAATAATTTTCTTAAAAAAATTATTATATCAATTTTGATTACGGAGCAATAAACATGACTTTCATGATTATTTATATGTTAGGGACATTATAATAAATTTTAAATTAAAATAACATTTTAGTAGATGTTTTGGTGCTTGTTCTATTTTTGTCTATACTTCCAACGGTTTAAATTCAATTAATGTAATTTCATAAATTTTAAACTTAGTCCATATTATTAGTTTAGTTGACTTTTTTATTTTTTTTTTTTAAAAAAACTGACCTTTCATTAACCTTCCTTTACAAGTTTTAAAAAGATAAATCATATTTGTGGCTTATAGCGAATGAAAATTATTGTTATTGTTTTACTGTATTTGATAAAATTAACTACACGCTAACAATAAGACTATTATAAAAATTTATTGAAAATATAAATACTAAAAGTAGAGACTAAAATATAGGATCCGTTTGAATTGACTTACGAAAATTATAATTTTCAAAAAATTCAATTTTTATTTAAATAATATTGATAAAAATTGATTAAAATACACTTAAAAAGCTATTCTGAGTGGTTATCAAACGCTTCAACTTCTTATAAAATAATTATTTTAAATTAAACTCTTGAAAATGTATTTCAGACACATGAATTCTAAAATTCATGACTTCAATAACTAAATTGGTATAAAATATTATTCACAAGAATAATGTATATATTAATATTAAATCATTCAACTAAAATTTAATGAATAAATTGTAATTTTTTTATGGAAGTACACGTATTAAGCAGATTTTTATGAATTAATTAATTCATTGAGCATGATTCATGAGATCGATTCATCCATCAATTTTAAAATAATAATGGGTGATTTATCGGACTGTTTATTTATTTATTTTGACTTTAAAAATGTTGTTTTTCTATAAAAAAAAAAAAATAAAAAATAAAAAAAAAAATCCAACTTTCAACCCGGTTGGCGGTTAGATGGCGTGGCCAAAAGGTAATAAAACGTTCTGGTGGGGGTCAATTTTGAATTTCGATTTGTCGTCTGTCACGTGATGACTAAAGTTTGTGGAATTCCCACGTGTTTACTGATTGTCTAACTGCTCCCTCATAAAGCAACGAGTCACGCGATCGACCTTACCTTGCCAAAATTTTAGAACAAATTTCACTTTTGCCATCGAATTTTGGCCTAACATATTCCATTGATGATGTAATAAATATTATAAATCGAAAGACATTTAGTTTAAATCAACATTTTAAAGCAGAATGAATTTTTTTTCTTTTAGTTGAACAACCTAGGTTCAAATTTTTACCGTATGTAATTTAATTGATAATATATATTAAGTAGTTGAATTATATCGAAATGAACATTAAAATTTTAGTTATTATAAACATTGGTTTAACAGAATACAGGTTCAATAACATTGAGTCACTAGTTCATAAAAGTAAAAGTTGTTAAAGCAATACTATTTTATTTTTTAAATAACTTTTTTTTTATTTTTATATTTTAAACTATTGCCAAATTTTAAAACTAACTTAACCCATATGAATTTAAATTAAATTATCAATTCATTTGAATTAGAACGAGTTTAAATAAATAAAAATTTCACATGAGTTTAACTCATTACATAAGGACAATTTAGACTTAATATTAATTTTAAAAATTATATATGCATATAATTATTTTACTTTTATATAACTTCAGGATTGATTTTAATTTTATTTATTTATTCTCTGGCGATTCTTTAAAATAATAATTATTTAATTCTTTGGGAAGTAACCTAAGTATTGCTTTTTCCAAAATTACCCAACGAGCATCTTCTTTTATGATATTGAGTTGGAGAAAAATATATACTATACCACATAGTATTCGTCTTTCTTTGTCTCTCTTTTATCATGAGTAAGGGAATATCACCTCCAATTTGGTGAACCTACCTTATCATCACCATTGTTGATGAAAAAATTCAGGCAGAGGACTTATCAGACCTTCACTTGCCTTCTTTAGTAAATTCAAATTTTGGAGAAGGAAGACGACCTGCAAGACAAGAAAAAAATATCGATGTAGTACCCGCCACATAACATTTGATGCTTAAGTCAGTATTTAGCAAATGGTCAAAGCAAATTTGAGATGGGGGAGAACAATTATTTCAAATTATTTAAAAAAACAATTGTTTCTTGTTTTTTTTATCCTTAATGAGCTAACAATGGGACCTTCTGAACATGTAGATTAGAAAATCCAATGATATGAGATTAATTAATTAAACTCTTTAATTAAAATAATCGACATTCATTAACTGCCGATCACTTCATTATAGACCGACAACTGCACTCTTCGCACTGTAGATATATTTCTGTGTCCACGAATATAACCTGTAACACCCCGCACATTTTTTTTTTTAGTAATAATGTAATTTAAGTAACTTTATTATTTGGAATTTCAGTAATTGTTATTAATTGGAGGGCATTTTTGGAATTTTAGACTTCAAGTATAAGTGCGGGAATTTAATTGTCGGCATGAAATTATTCAATTTGAAAATTAATGGCAGAAATTAATTTTCTTTTGAAACGAAAAGGAATTTAATAATATAAAATGGAAAGGAATTTAATAGTATAAAACGGAAAGGAATTTAATAGTATAAAACGGAAAGGAATTAAATGTAATTATATTTATTTCTTTATTTCTTTTATTATTATTATTATTTTAAGGTAGAAGTGTGTTGTCAGGCATTGCGGAGGATTAAGTTGGGTTCGCAAACGAACTTAAGTTCGAAACTAATTTTGGACCAAGCAACGTTTTGATTGAGGCGTTTGTTTGAGAGATCGAAGGCAGTTTTGGAACAAGCTATACTTTGGGGCTTGATTCAAGATTCATCTAAGGCGAGGAGAAAGATTAAATTGCTTGCCACTTAGGCGTAATTCGAGGTAAGTAATCTTACTACTGGAACTGCCCACGGGCCATGCATTAGATGTATGCTAGCATGATAAATGAATGATATGGCAGAATGACAGCATGATGGTCTGATAGTACAGTATACCAATGTATGTTCTGGTATGAGATCTGAAAGATTTACTTGTGCACATAGACACTTGAATGCTAGCATGAGATGGTATGTGATTCCATATGGTTGTATTTGATCTGTTGACATTGAGGATTGTAAGACTAGTTACAAGGATAATTTTGACTGTTCTGAGATTTAATAGACTGTTTAGAAAAGATATATGAGCATGTGAAAATATGACTGAAGCACGTTAATGTATGAGCATGATTTAAAATTTTATGAAATATATTAAAAGGACGATTGGACATAACCCTAAATTACGAGTTAAGTGACACCACTACGGAAATGTCTTAAAGTTAGGTGAAAGTTGGAGCATTTTGTTGATGTGCTTATTGATGTGATTTATTATGAAAGTACGTAAGTTATATGATATATTATGAAATTTCAAATGTTTGATTGTTACATGAGTTAGGGCGTGAAAATGATGTATTAGAGTGGATCCATTAATACTAGATTAATTACGTATGTTGAGGTTAACTAGCCTGACCTTGATCAGGAGATTGTAGAGGATTCATGATTAGGTGAATGTTATGTGTAATATGAAGTTAGATGCAATCTCTTTTCCTTTCCAGACTATGTGACTGCATGAAAGTGATGAACGTCCAAAGGCTTTAGTACATGAAAAAGATGTACTAGGGTTGGTGTGTATGAAAGTGATACATACCCATAGGGTATTGGGGTGTGTGTACGAAAGAGGTACATACTCAGTGGGTTATGTGTATATGAAAGAGGTGTATGCCTAACCATGTGTACGAAAGAGGTACGCATCCCTACCTTTATAGAGAGGATCTGGGGTGTGCGAAAGAGGTACATACTCAGTGGGTTATGTGTATACGAAAGAGGTGTATACATAACTAGATGTATGAAAAGAGGTACATATTCAGTGGGTTATGTATATACGAAAAAGGTGTATACGTAACCATGTGTACAAAAGAGGTACACATTAAGTAGATTATGTGTATACGAAAGAGGTGTATGCATAACCATACGTATGTAAGAGATTGTGTTTCCTTCGGGATTCACCAGAGGTTGTGGGTCCTACGGGACTTACTAGGGGTAGTGGACATACTTAACTACAGTAGGGTAGAAATAAATTTTTCATGCATGTATGAGTCCCATGAGGACTAGAGCAATTTATATGTTTCACCAGAGGTGGGTATCTAGAGGACATAGATGCTCAGTCTGACCCCAGTAATGGGGTTACTTACTGAGTATTTTATACTTATTCTTTCTCGTGTTGTTGTTTTAGGTAAGGGTAGAGATGCACCAGTGATGGACAAGCATAATTCATGATCGAGCCACTGGGACTAGTTTTTACGCTTCCGCTCATGAGATTTAAAGTTCTTTTCATGTTCCTCTTAACTTTTAGTTTTGATACTTAAAACTTACTTTTAAGAATTGTTTTTCAGACTTATTTATTGTCTTTTATGATTTATGGGTATCCTACTATTGTTTTAGTATTTGAATTTAATGAAAGACCTTTGAACTTACCTTATTTAATTAGCATTTATTTCGCCATAACCGAGTGTCGTTTTGAGTTCTATGCATGCATGTATTTAGTAACGGCCTAACATAAGTCCTAGGGGGTCGGATCGTTACATAACCAATCGACAAAATTGACCCTTCACGAAATGCTCATAACTACAGCTGGGTCAAATTACCGTTTTTACCGCTGTAGTTACATCTAACTTCTTAAGTACCACTGATCCCTCTAATGAACAAACAGTTTATAGTTCAACTATAAACTAACATTCTCAGGCCAATGAGAGGGTGAGATCTCACTATTGAAAACCCAAAATCAACTATTAAAGGAGAAATTCATCTACTTTCGCTAAGATAAGAATGAGCGAATTCTATCTTGTGTAGTTGTGTTTCTAGCTCCCTACTCGGACAAATCTCCAAGATGGTAGGCCTATTGAGTCGATAAAGCTGGCCACTCTCACCCTTACAGATTAAAGGAATGACCTCATAGGCAGAAGTATACAACTCACTCAAGATTAAGGTCAAATCACCTATGGTCATCCTAGTGACATGTTAGTCTCTTCAAATAATGGCGTTATAAAGAGAAACCAATCATTTTGTGGTCCAATCTTATACAAACTCTTTATACAGGGTACCACACTCACATATCTCCACATGAACGTCATGGATCATATCATTTGTAACTCTTACAACTATTGTAACATTTACAAAATAGGTTGTATCCACAGTGTCACCAGGATAATGCACTCAACCTTATCCATATACTATAGACTTTTTAGGTTATTACTTGAAAATGATCCACTTGTATGTCTACCACATACAGTTCAAGCTACATTAAATAACCTTGGATCTTAGTTTATTGGATTGAGTTAATGTAATCTAAATGTTGAATAAAGTACTTCTTATTTTACTAAATAAATAGTTTGTATTTAAAAAAAAAAAAAAAAAAACTACGAGAGGTCTATGAGATTTAGGACACTAAATCCAACATTTATTATATTATGTACTTTACTTTATATTGTATTTTGTATTGTACACCCCACTTGCTTTAGAACAAGTGGGAGGTTGTTGGATTTAGTATCCTAAATCTCATGGATTTCGTAGTTTTTTATTCGTAAATACAAATTATTTATTTATAAAATAAGAAGTACTTTATTCGATATTTAGATTACACCAACTCACTCCAATAGACTAATACCCAAGGTTATTTAATGTAGCTTGAACAGTATGTGGTAGACGTATAATGGATAATTTTCAAGTAATAACCTAAAAGGTCTACAGTATATGGATAAAGTTGGGTGTCTTATCCTCGGGACACTGCAGATACAACCCATTTTGTAAATGTTACACGAGTTGTAAGAGTTATAAAGGATGTGATCCATATTGTTCATGTGGAGACATGTGAGTGAGATATACTAGATAAAGAGTTTGTATAAGATCGAACCGTGAAATGATTGGTTTCTTTTTATAACATCGTTATTTAAAGAAACTAACATTTCACCAAAATGACCGTAGATGACTTGATCATAATCCCAAGTAAGTTGTGAACTTTTGCTTATGAGGGCAATAATGTGATCTGTACGAGTGAGAGTGGCTAGTTTTACCGACTCAATAAGTCTACCATTTTGAGGATTTGTCCAAGTAGGGAGTTGGGAACATAACTATACAAGACGGAATTCACTCCTTTTTGTCTTTAGGAAAAGTAGATGGATTGCTCCCTTAATAGTTGATTCTAGGTCTTCAACAATGAGGCCTCACCCTTTCATTGACCCAAGAGAGGTTAGTTTATAGTTGGACTATAAATTATTTGTTCATTAGAGAAATCAGTGGTACCTAAGAAGTTAGACGTAATTACAGGGGTAAATCGATAATTTGGCCCGCTGTAGTTATGAGCAATTTCTAAAGGGTCAATTTACCGTCGATTGGTTATATTCGTGGACACATAAATATAATTACAGTGCAAAGAGTTTAGTTGTCGGTCTTTAGTAGAGTGTGACAGTTAATGAATGTTGATTAATTTAATTAAAGAGTTTAATTAATTAATCTCATATCACTGAAACTTCTAATCTTAGGTCTATAAGGTTCCCATGTTAGCTCGATGAGGATAAAAAGTAAAGAATAATTGTTTTTGGAATAAATGGCGGAGCTATAAATTTTATATAGGGGAAAACTATATGTACAAGTCTAACAAAAGAAAATCTATAAATGAACATAAAGAAATATTCATATCTTCATATATTAACTAATTTATTACATTGCAATTGTACTCTACAAGTTTTCATGTTTTGAAATCGATCCAGACTCTTCACTTACTTTTAGTTTGAATAGATAGCAACATAAGCAATTACAACATCCTTAAAAATGCTATATTCTAACTAATTAGAATATTCACTTAACCAAGCTATATTAAATCGTCTTGACTTTGTACCAAAATTCTTAAGGGGAAAAATAGGATTTCAAGGATGACAAGGACCTTTTAGTAAATATGCTATACGAACTTGATCTCGAATATTATAATTATAATCATAAATTTTGGTTCTTACACCAGGATGTGCAGGTTATTTTTCTAGATTGATTTTTGTGTAAAATCGATCAAAATCCAAAACATTTTTCTTCTTTGAGGATGATACCTCTATAGTCTCTATTGTTGTTTTTCTTTTATAATATCTCTCCATTTTAATTTTGAATTAACTTTACAAAAATATTAATAAGAATATTACATTCTATTATATAGAGTTAAAGACATAAAAACTTAAAGTCTAAAAGGATTTTAAAACTAACTAGTCAAGTTTGTATATCTAAATGATTGATAGTAAATAATCCTTTTGCTTGAACTCTGAAATTAATTTTAAAAACCTATATGAGTAAATGTGAATGTAAAAATAACATGGAAACAAACAAAAATATATAAAGTGTAATGTGAATATCAAAATTATGTGCAAAAAATGAACGATATCTTTTTAATTGAATGTTCTTGAGATTGAAAAGTGAATTTTGAAATGAAGGAAAAAAAAGTCTATAAACTGTTCAGTCTTGTTGCTGACAAAAAAAATATTGTTTGATTATTTATTAAAAAAAGACACATTATAACATTCTAAACAAACGTCATATTGCTTGACATACTTTTCTTTATTATTCTTTACCTGAGTTGGGCTTTAAAAGCCCATTAGATATGAAAATTTTGAGTAAAATCTCATATAATAGTCCGAAACAAAATGTTGCAAGTAGTAAGAGTAAAACTATTGTCTACTACCAACCAAACAACACTACAAGCTAACACTATTTTTGTTACTCAACTTAAACTGTTTTATATATATTAAAAATATAAAAGATTAATAAATTGAGGGGGGCACGTGCCCCTATATGGCTCCGCCCATGTTTGGAATAATTTGAATTATTCAAATTATTTAAGGGAATTTAATCTATTAATATGATTAATATAAAGTATGATGTATATTGATACATTATAATATATAGTTAACTATAAATATGAGTTATAATTAAAACTACATAATATGTAGATAAATATTTGAATGAGATTCAAATATTACTTATATGAATAAGATTTATATAAATACTATAAGTTAAAATTTAATTTGAATATGATTCATATTAAACTATAGGCAATGAGAGGGAGTGACATTTTAATATGATTATAATGCATATTATCTGCTTTATTAATTAGTTAAGTAACCATATTCTATAAATATTATATTATTAATATTATTTTAATTAATAATATAATATTCCAATAACTTTCCATTGCAGGGGAGTTATTTTGCTGCACGTGAAAGAGAGTTCTGGTAACTCTTCCCTCACTCTTCCTATTATCTATTGTGTGAGAACACAAAAAAAAAATGGAGAGATATTTAGGCACAACAAGAACTCTCTAATTTTTTTCAAAAGATATCTCTCTGCCTTTACATATTCCTCCTCACAAAAACAAAGAAGGAGCCCACACATCAGTTCCTTATTTCCTAAGAATAACAAGGTATTTGATTGGTAGTGTCCAAGGGTGTTTGGTTGTTGTTTCCACTGTTTGTGTGCATAGGTGTTTGAGTATGTGCTCTTGGAGAGGATTTGCGTGAAGAAGAGTATTTCTACAAGGGTAAGTACTTCTTTTCCCTTTCCTCTCAGTAGAAAAACATGTTTATAAGATTTGTATGTTTATCCTGTAGTTCAAATTTTGTATGTTCTTCTCTGTCTTTTGTGTTTTTCAAATTGACAATTTCAAATGCAAGGCGTTCACACGTGTCCTCAAAGGAATTCCATTCCTACATCCTAAGGTTAGCCTCATACTTGAATTATGAGATTGGGTCGTACTACTTGGGCACCAAGATCCTCTTCTGACCTCTTATTTCAGTTTTTCCTTTAGGCCACCTAAAATGTATACCTTTTTTGTATATGGATTGTCTTAATTCTACATCATGATGAAAACTCAATCTAAAGATACTTCTACAATGGACTTTGGATCAAATTATTGTAAGGCAAAAAAGGGCTCCAGTACCATAAGGTTGGCCTCGACCCTTGAATTATGAGGTCGAGCCATACCACTTGGGTATAGGCCTCTCTTTGCATTCTACTTTGATTTTTCTTAAAGCATTCAAATTATTGTAAGATAAAAGGGATCCAGTACCATGAGGTCACCCTCGACCTTCGAATCCCATGGTCGAGCCATACCACTTGGGTGTGGACCTCTTCTTGCACTCTACTTTAATCTTTTTAAAACCTTCAAATTATCGTAGGCCAAAAAGGCTCTGATACCACGAGGTCGGACTCAGTCTCGGAATCCTGAGGTCGAGCCATACCACTCGGGTATGGGCCTCTCCTCATACTCTACTTTAATCTTTTCAAACCCTTTAGGTTATCGTAAGGCCAACGAGCTCCGATACCACAAGGTCAACCTCAACCTCAGAATCTCGAGGTCGAGCCATACTACTCAGGCATCGGCCTTTCTCTTGCACGCTTCTTTGTTTTTTTTAAGTGTCATTAGACCAACCTTCATTGGTGAATTTGAACTTATGTTTCTGTCTTCGCTTCAGTATTCCAATCTCGATTATTATTATTATTATTATGAAAATACTCTATCTAGTCAAGATTAAACTATCCAATGGGAGAATGCCTTAGCAACCCAAGATAGTCTTGACATTAGGAATTGCACTACTTGGGCACCATGAATTTTTTTTGTCTGTTAGTAAGCATTTTAATTCCTTCTCCCGATTAAATTGGGATCAAACCGAGTCAAAAATATTTTTTTTTATATACTTTTACCTTACATGTCATTGTAAGGTAAAGGGGCTCCTTCATCACGAGGTTGGCCTCGACCTCAGTATCCAAAGTGGAATCGTGTCACTCGAGCGTAAGCCTCTCATTATGCTCTATCTCAAGTTTTTAGAGGTCTTTGTTAGTCACTTTTGATCTATCTAATCCTTTCAACCTCTTTCTATTATCCAAAGTGGAATCGTGTCACTCGAGAGTTATCTTGGTTAGTTCTGAATAAAAAAAGAAGGGTCAACCAAAACCTCTTTCTATAGTCGACGTTTTTCCTCAATCAATCTCCACATATTAGTTTCTAATGTATCCTTGGTTAGAGTCTTCACACTTGATCCTTCAGTTTGGCCTCGGCCTCGACCTCATTTGGCTTGGGTTCATCTCGATCTCTATTCATTTTTTTTGCCTCGATTTTTCCTATCTTGATGTTGCATCTTCCATAGATTTTTACTGTGAATGTTAAATTTTCTAATATCTCCTCCCTGAGTGCAATCTTCTTTAGTGAAAATCTTGGATACTTTGACTAAACCTCTAATTTTTTGTTGTTGTAGATCTTGCTTTTTTGGAATTTTTGAACTTAAACCAAAGTTTGATCCACCCTCTCTGCTTTATGCAATCTCTTAAATTTTAGCTCTGCCTCTCTCCTTGAGGGATGAAACAGACTTAGGCTCGTAATGTTAGGGTGATTTTTTTGTGCCTCCAAGAGTTTCACGATTCAAGCCAAAGTTTGTACATTTGCCTCTGCCTCTTCCTTAAGAGATTGGGGGCGAAGTGGGCTTAGGGCGAATGGATTTTATTATTCATCCTGCTACTTTCTCGAGGTATTGTTCTTGATTCGATTGCCTCCACTGTGTTTGTCCATCCCATTGTAACCTTCAGTATTTCTTTTAAGTTTTCTAAGGTCGTAAACATCTTTCCCACCTTCAGTATTTCTATTTATAATGTGGTGGATTTAGATCCAAAACCTAAGAAAGATAGGAAAAGTAGAGAAGATTATGAAAAATATAGGGATTTAAGAAGAGTCGATTTGGGCCAACCAAGAGGACTTGGACCTCTTCTTCGGGCAGGGGCAGGTGACCCAACCCGCCTCGGTCTCTAAGAAGGTTGGTTGGCCCATTTGGCCTAACTTGCCTTAGCCTCGACTTCTTGAGGTGGGCAAGTTGGGCCTTTTGGCCCAATGCATCTCATTTTCTTCCTCCCTCAGTCCATTGACCTGTTTCTTATATCCCTCTTGTCTTCTCGGATTCGAGATTCTTGATCCGAAAATGACCTATAATAACCATCATCGTCGTCGTCGTCGTCATCATCATCATAATATAATTTGAGTGCTCAACAAGAGAGTGAAGATTCGAAGCTTTGACTTATTTGTCAAAAACATGTCTTAACTAGTTTGATTTGTGTTCAAATTCGCAACACACGAGAATTTTTTTTCCTTCGCATTCAAATCTACATTCTCCTACACTTTTGTAGTACTACCAAAAAAAAAAAAAAAAAAAAAAGCCAATTTTACGATTAAATTTTCCTTTTGGAAAAATTAAATGAATAAATGAAATTTAAAAAAGGTAGACTAGAAGTTGAAGTCGCGATTTTTAAAAGAATTTTAATAAAAACTCCCTTCAATTGAGTTGGGTTGAATTTATTTATACCCAACTAATTTCAAACTGAACTAAAAGAAGAACCGTTTGATAGTAAAGTTTTATGCCATAATGATAATTTGAATTAACACATTTATATTAATTTTTTAAAGAGAAAATACAAACTATTTTAAATAATACTTGATCTCAAATTTCATTGTGTCGTAGGGTTCTTCTAAAATAACATATGGTTTTCCATAGTTGAATTAATTAATTAAAACATAATTAATCTATCATAGAAGTTCGATGTTCAAGTTTGGTACAAAGATATAAAAATTCATAAATCGTTTTCTTGTTCTAATTTTATTTATTTATTCAAAACGTTGTTCATTGCAAATCAAATTTTTGTCTTTCTTTTATTTTATTTTAGCTTTTCTCTTATAACCATTAATATGATTCTTGGAGAACAAGTGTTGATTATGATATTTAAAGTGGACTTTTATTTTAGGCTTTTCCCATTTCATCATTCAGGCCATCGAAATTTAAGAATTTTTTATTTTTATTTTTAAAATATTTATTCAATTTTTGAAATTTCAAGTTTATTTTACTTTTGTCGCTATACTGTTAAAAGGGCTGTTTTAGCCCAAACCAAAAGAGAAAAAAAAACATTTTGATTGTTATCATTGTTTTCCTATGACTTTTTGATATGTTGGCATTCACACGAACATAAAATATTTTGTGGTTTTTCTATGACCTTTTGTGGTTTATATCTGTACAAAATTATAATGAGGTTAAATGTCATTAAGGTTCCATATTTTGAAATTTATCTAATTTTAGTTAATCTATTTTCAATAAATCTTAAATTTAGTCATTCAAAATTAATTTTATTGAAATTGATAAAATAATGATAATAATTTCTATACAAAAAAAAAAAAAACAAATATGTGAATATTCTTTCCAAATTTATAGTAAAAATGTTAATAGATAACAAAAAAAAAAAAATTGAAAGTTTCAACAATAATAAATTGAAATTACAATAACTAAAATTGAATAAACTTTCTCCAAGAAAATGCAACATGTAAATATGTTTTCAAATTTTATAGTAAAAATGTTAATAGAAAATTAAAAAAAAAAAAAAAAAATTAACGATNAAAAAAAAAAAAAAAAATCAACAAAAAATAGCATTGAAGATTAAATTTAAGATTTATTGAAAGTACATAAACTAAAATTAAACAAATCTCAAAGCATGAGATCCAAAATAATATTTTAACCAAATAAATACAACCATAATGATTTAGATTAAAATAAAAATCATATAGCCATTACTCAGAAATTAAAATTAAAAAATAAATAAATTTTAGATACGAAAAAAATCATTATAAACATCTATGTGCCAAAATAAAAGGTTAGAGAAAAAGATAAAAATGAAGAAGGAAAAGGAGAGGTGGAAGAAATTAGAAATGAGTCACTACCATTCTATTGAGAATTAGTTTTCTCTCCACCAATCAAACCAAGCCAAGTGTGATATTCTTTATTCTTTTTGTGTTATTATGTAACCATATTGTAGGACAATGAGTGTATAAAAAGTAAATAGGGTTGTAGCTACTATCATTGATTGAATACAAAGGAGAAAAGAAGGAAGTTGAAAAGGCTCTCTCAAAACCAAAACCTCTTGATCTTCAACTTGGTATCATAGCTACCATGACCGACGCCACACTCACAGGAAGTTCCTCCACCACCGAACCCGTGAAGTTCACCACACCACCCATCAATCAGCTCCTAAATCAGCTCACCACTATGAAGCTAGAACGCTACAACTTCATGTTGTGGAAGACGCTCGCGCTGCCCATCCTTCGAAGCTACAAGCTCGAAGGACATCTCTCAGGACAAATATCCTGCCCACCAATATTTGTCCAGACTATCTCTGAAGCAACTTCTAGCTCCCAAACGATCAGTGATGACAGAGTCAGCTCATTGGTTGAACGATCATTGAATCTTCAATATGAAGCATGGTTGGCCGTCGATCAACTCTTACTAGGATGGTTGTACAACTCCATGGCTCCAGACATAGCAGTTCAACTCATGGGGTAAGAGAATGCCAAAGAACTGTGGCAAGTCATCCAAGAGCTATTCGGTGTTCAATCTCGAGCTGAAGAAGACTACCTAAGGCAACTGTTCCAACAAACAAGGAAATGTAGTCAAAAAATGAGTGAGTACCTTAAGTTGATGAAGCTGCACTCTGACAACCTTGTGCAAGCAGGCAGCCCTGTGTCGATAAAAGCACTGATCTCACAAGTTCTCCTTGGCCTTGATGAAGAATACAACCCAGTAGTCGTAGGCATCCAAGGTAAACCAGGTATTTCTTGGTTAGATATGCAATTCAAACTTCTTTCTTATGAAAAACGATTGGAACACCAAAACTCTGTCAAAATGCATAGCTTCTTTGTCCAACAGCCTTATGTCAAAGTAGCTTTTAACAGGAATACAAATAGAGGGAAGCCACATTTCAATCCCTTATTCAATGGGAATAGGCAACAGGGCAACAACTCCAAAGACAACAGCTCTAACCATAATCCATTCAATGGACAAGGTGGCAGCCGAGGTCGAGGAAGAGGTCGAAACAACAACTCAAACAGACCAACATGTCAAGTTTGTGGGAAGTATGGTCATTCAGCCCTGGTATGCTATCATCGGTTTGATAAAGAATACTCTCAGAACAATGGACAAGACAGAGGAAATCACGGGTCAGTTGGCCCCAACAACAATGCCGCCACTATGTTCACAACCTCACAATCCTCCAACCCCTTCATGGCCACACCAGAAACAATAGTTTATCCAAATTGGTACATCGACAGTGAAACTACTAATCATGTCACTCCTGATTATAACACAACAACCCAACCGAGTATGGAGGTAATGAACTGGTCATTGTAGGTAATGGTGAAAAACTACATATATCTCACACTGTCAGTCATATTTATTTGATGGAAGAAATGAGTTTATACTAAAATATGTCCTATTTGTGCCTAATATAGCAAAGAATTTGATTAGCATATCCAAGTTAACTCATGATAATGTTGTGGTTGTTGAATTTCACACTCATTGTTGTGTCATTAAGGATAAGGCTACGGGCAAAACACTGCTGAAAGGGGAGCTTGACAGAGGATTATACTGCCTACGAGGGACGAAGTACTGAAAGACAACACAAAGAGAATAGGGAATGCTCTTATAAAAATAACAACCCAACTGCCCTAGTTCTATCAGGAATTAGGATAAATTTGGTTGAGTCAAGAGCTGTCTGGCATAGGAGATTAGGACATCTGTCAATCAAAACACTAGATTATATCATTAGAGAATTTAATTTACCAGTCAAATCTAATGAAGGAAATAAATTTTGTGATTCATGTCAATTAGGAAAAGCAAGTGTCTTACCATTTCCAAACTCTCAATCTCGAGCATCTAACAAGTTTGACTTAATACATATAGATGTATGGAGACCAGCCCCTATTGAATCTATTGATGGATACCGATACTACATACTGTTCTTGGATGATCACAATCAATATGTGTGGATATATCCTATGAAACAGAAAAGTGAGACATTGGCAGCGTTCAATCACTTTACTCAATTAATCCAAAATCAATTCAAATTTGGGATCAAAATGCTTCAATCAGATAATGGTAAAGAGTATGATAGAATATATCACCTCTGTGAGTCCAAAGGCATCTTAATCAGAAAATCATGCCCCTATACTATGCACAAAATGGCAGAGTTGAGTGCAAGCATTGACATATCATTGAAACCGGACTCATGCTACTTGCACAGACATCCTCTGTCCTTTTGGTGGGAGGCATTCTCAACAGTAGCTTATCTCATAAATGGAATGCCTACCACAGTGCTACAAGGTAAATCACCCATCAATGTACTGTTTGGTTCTATCCTTGATTTTTTCAATCTCAGAACATTCGGATGTGCGTGCTTCCCTTACCTAAGGCCATACCATAATAAAAAATTCCAATTACACTTAGAGAAATGTGTGTATATTGGTTCTAGCTCACATCATAGGGGGTACAGATGCCTCAGTCCATCGGGCTGAATTTACACCAGTAGACATGTGAAATTTAATGAGAATGACTTCCTCTTTGCATCCCCATCGTGCACCACGATCGCCCAGACGACAGACAAAACGATCGCTAAACCTCCATCGTTTAGCACGATCGCCCAGACGACAGGCCAAAAGAAAGACAAAACGATCGCTGAGTTCTCATCGCTCAGACGACAGACAACACGACCGCTCAATCTCCATCGTATAGAACGATTTCCTAGGCCAAAGACACAACGATCGTAGAGAGTCCATCAACTAGAAAAATTGGTGAAAGCTCATCGCATAGAACGATCACCATAGCGAAGAACCCCACGATCGCTGACATTCCATCGTCCAACACGATCGTTCAGGTGATAATCCCTCCCATAGTTGAGTCTTTAATCCCGAGCCTTCAACCTATACTCAATAACCTGCCTCAGTCACAGTCATTCCAACAAGTAAATCCAACACCACCATTTGCTTCCGACTATGCTCCAAACACCACAAACCAAACATCCTCACCAGACTATGCATCTCACCATAGCCCAAATCTCTTCCTGACGGCGAGCCCTACCCATCCCTCACCGGTGCCCCTGACTCAAACCAACCCAGTCCGAGACAGTCCCACTATACCACATATATCACATCCTACTGATAATTCAACGTCTACCACCATGCCAAAGCCTACCATCTCCTCCCACCCCTCACCTGTTCCCACTCACTCTATGGTAACAAGAGCCAAAGCTGGCATATTTAAACCCAAAGCCTGGATAACAAGAAAAAGCACCGATTGGTCTCAAACAGAGCCCACAAGAATCACAGTTGCACTTGCAACTCCTCAATGGAAGAAGGCAATGAATGAGGAATACTCAGCTCTCATGAAGAACAAGACCTGGACACTGGTTCTCCCATCTCCGTCACAAAATATAGTTGAAAATAAGTGGATATTTCGACTCAAGAGGAACATGGATGGCTCAATACAAAGATAAAAGCCCAACTAGTTACAAAGGGCTTTCATCAACATCATGGAGTAGACTTCTTTGAGACATTCAGTCCGGTCGTGAAGTCTTCCACAATCCGAGTAGTCATCAGTGTTGCTATGTCACACGGCTGGACTCTAAGGCAACTTGACTTCAACAATGCGTTCTTAAATGGAAAACTCGCCGAGGATGTCTATATGTGTCAACCACCCAGGTATGTCAGCTCTCAATACCCGAACCATGTCTGCAAACTAGAAAAAGCTATCTATAGCCTGAAACAAGCACCAGAGCCTGGAATACATCCCTAAGCTCTGTCCTAACAAAATGGAGATTTTATCAGTCATGATCGTATACATCCTTGTTCATCTACTACATGATGGGCTCTATCATATTCTTACTTGTCTATGTCGACGACGTCATTATCACAGGTAACAACTCTCCGTTAACAGAGCAACTCATAGAAACTCTTGATATTCAGTTTGCACTTAAGGACTTGGGACAACTTCGATATTTTCTAGGAATACAAGTACGCTATTTAGACTCCGGCCTACTGATAAACCAATCAAAGTATGTGGATGACCTACTGCATAAACTTCAAATGACTGACGTGAAACCAATGCCCTCACCAAGCGTGCAAGGCAGGAAACTATCAAAGACTGATGGACAGCCCCTCTCTGAACCTTACATATATCGTAGCACCATCGGCGCCCTTCAATAATTAACTCATACATGGCCGAACATCATCTATGCTGTCAACCAACTAAGTCAATTTCTTCAAACTCCAACTGATGTACATTGGCAGGCAGCTAAGAGAGTCCTTCGCTACATCAGCGGCACAAAACACTATGGCCTTTACTTCCAACCAAGCCCGAATCTACATATCTCTACCTACTCTGATGCTGATTGGGCATCCAATCTCGATGACAGAAAATCATGGCTGCTTATTGTGTAGGAAACAACATTGTATCATGGTCCTCGAGGAAGCAAATGGTGGTTGCACGGTTGAGTGCAGAATCTGAATATAGGGCACTAGCTCATGCTACATCCGAAGTCCTCTGGCTTCAACAACTACTCGGTGAGATGGGATTACAATCAAGCACTTGACCGACCATATGATGTGATAATCTAGGAGCAGGTGCCTTAGCTGCCAACCGGGTGTTTCACTCTAGAACTAAACATGTAGAAATTGATCTTCACTTTGTCCGCGACCATGTTCTAAAAGGCAACATCACCATTCGATATGTACCTTCGGCAAACCAACTAGCTGATTGCCTCACAAAACTGCTCAACAACTCCCACTTCTATTATTACGGTCCAAACTGGGAGTACTTGAAGTACCCTCTAGTTTGAGGGGGGATGTTAGAGAAGAAGATAAAAATGAAAAAGGAAAAGGAAAAGGAAAGGTGGAAGAAATTAGAAATGAGTCACTACCATTCTATTGAGAATTAGTTTTCCCTCCACCAATCAAACCAAGCCAAGTGTGATATTCTTTATTCTTTTTGTATTATTATGTAACCATATTGTAGGGTAATGAGTGTATAAAAAGTAAATAGGGCTGTATCTACTATCATTGATTGAATACAAAGGAGAAAAGAAAGAACTCGAAAAGGCTCTCTCAAAACCAAAACCTCTTAATCTTCAACTTAAAATTTAAAGAAACTTAAAAATAACAACCATAAAATCAGTTGTTTTTAGTAGTTTTACAAAGAATTTTTACTCGATCAAGGTTGAGTATCTTACAAAAATAGAGAGCTAATAAGTTACAATATTGAAGTGTTACTCCTCACAATGCCAATTAATGTTGAGATAAAACTCCATGCTTATCTAACATGGTAACATAGTTTCATGAAATCCAAACGAGCATTCGGTCCAAAAAATTGAGATATGTTTCAAGAATAGGTCATCATCTCCAAGGGCATGTTGAATACTCCACATTAGAAAATGGAGAGACCTAATAATCTCATTATTGGTTTTTTTTTTAAATTAAGCTGGTTAACAATGCTTCCATCTATAAGTTTCTTTATTTTGTTATCTACTATCCACCAATGTTTTAAAAAACTAAGTCAATTTTTTAAAACTAAAAATAGTTTTCAAAACCTTCTTTTGGTTTATTTAGAAATTGACTGAGAATTCAAGTATTTCTTCCATGATTGTGATCACCAGCATATGAAACTTAAGAGAAAACAAATATAAATTTTGAAAACAAAAAATTTAAAACAAAATTATTATAAAATGGGGTCTAATTGTTAAAAGATAATAAAAACCATAAGAAAAGGTAATTGTAATTGGTATCATATTTTGGACTAATAATTAGATGACAACATCTTTAAAGAATTGCAAATATAGCAAAATCCATTAATGATAGATTATATCTCTGATAGATATCTATTAGTGATAGACTCATGTTAACGATATAATCTATCACAAATAGACTCTAAAAATTTGATCTAAATTTTATTATATTTACAATTTTTTTACGTTATATTATATCTGCTAATAAAACACAAATATAGTTAATTTATGACGATACCAATAAAACCAAAGATCCCCAAATGCAAAATTAATAATATAGAGCTGAAATCCCCAAGATTCGGTGGATTTTGCAAGGCTGTTTTGAAATTAGGCCCAAGTTGTTGTTTCGCTTTGTCGTGGACTCGTGGCCAACCCACGGCCGTGCATGGCGCATGCCACTTATTTCCAAACGACGCCGTTTGGATCGGTCGACAGACTCGACACCTATAAGAACTCCAAATGGCACAAAAGGCCAGAAATTATTCCAAAATGCAGGAACGAATCTAACGGCTATTGTCCGTCGAATATAGGAAAAAAAATAAAGAGTTTCATAATTTAAGAGGGTTACTCATAGTCTAATTAGATAAGATATTTATGATGATTAAAAGATTAGAGGTTCGTATCATATCTTTATTGTCGATTTTAGGTCGAAGAAAATTTGTAAATGAAATCATGCCAAATTTTTTGTTAAACAAATTCGATGAAGGCAATCGTTGAAAGATAAAGCTGTGCAAGCGAGTTTTTCTCATTTGTCATATCAAATTATAATTTTTTTTCTTAGTTCAATAGTTACAGAAATTGAACCATTGACCTAATTAGTATTTTATTGTTGACCTATGTTTGAGTTGACAAAATTAAAGCAATATTTTTTCCCCTTAAGAGAATAGAAAACAATAGCAAAATGGATGCCAAAATCCATAGAGGGAAAACACATATAAGTTTCACGTGACGCCAACAATGAATTTGTTTGAAAAGGGAAAGAACATCGACTGCAAAAGAGAAAACTTCCATACCAGTGTGCTATTTGCCACACATGCTTAGATGTTTAAGTCGAAAAGTGAAATAGCGTGGAACCTAAAGAATTTAAGAGTGGGATTCAAGTTACTAATATGAGAATTGTAATAGTATAAATATTCATAGTGATGTTTGATTTGGGTCTTATCCTCGTTCTTTATACGATTAAATTATTAGATAAATTGAATTAGATATTTTGTGGGCTTATTAAGCTGGGGCATGCTAGATGTCACAATTGCAGACTTTCATGTAAGAGACAAGGGATTGTGTGACACTTGCTCTAATCCGACGAGCAAGTCGGCCGTGTAAAAATCGAAAGTTAACGTTGGTATATGACATAGCCTTCACTCACGTTTTGAGAGAAAATGGTTTTATAAAATGTGAGAGAGGAAAAGCAATGAAAATACCATTAAAGAATGTACTGAAGAATACATCGGTCGGAAAGTTGACTAGTGGGTCTCCCTATAGTGCATTCTGGGTAATTTTTAAAATACCTAGCTAACATATCAAAAGTGGTGAGCGGTCACTCACATGAAAAACAACTTAGAATCAAAACAATTTACTAAACTAATTACAAGATTTAAAGATAGGATGGTTGAAGATGATTTGGATATGCGGCCATGGACTAACATTACCCTAGACGAACATGTCCAAGATACTAGACACGCTCCTATACGGATTGGACTTCTCGATCGAGACATCAAAGATTGAGGATGAGATCGAGGAATAGGTCGGCCCAAAAGCCCAACTCCCTTGCTCCAATTCATCTTATCTTGACCCCGTTCCGATTTCCTTTTCCCTAAATTTTATATTTATCTTTTTGATAAAAAATTACCGATGACAATACTAATCTACCTCCTTATGCAAATTAAATATCTTAGGAAAACGTTGTAAAAGTTACGTAATACTATAGAACGTGACATTTTTCGTTGCAATAGCCAAAAAATCAAAAGGAGATTGGAATTTGAAACCCGTACATTTTGTCATATGACTTGATTGGAATTCGACTTGGACTGTTTTGTTTTTTAATTCAGGCCATCTTTCTTTTTAGAAAAAATGGTTCTGTTCGTTTATGAGGAAAAAAAAACTTTTTAGTCCTAATTTAGTTTTTTTTTTTTAATTTGGTTTCTAAGTTTCAAAATATTATGGTTCTATTTGGTAACTATTTGATTTTTTTACCTTTTTGTTTTTAAAACTTAAGTTCATAGACACTATTTTTCCACCTCTAAATTTTTTCTTTTGTTATCTATTTTTTACCAATGGTTTAAAAAACCAAACCAAAACTTGAAAACTAGAAAAAGTAGTTTTTAAAAACTTATTTTTGTCTTTCAAATTTGGTTAAGAATTCAACCATTATATTTTAAAAGATGCAAATAATTGTAAAAAATGGGAAGAAACAAGTTTAATTTTCAAAAACTAAAAACAAAAAATGAAATGGTTACCAAACGGAGCCTACAATTTTATTTTTGAGTTTTTATATTAACTTCCATTTAAATTTTAGAATGTCACATTTTTACTCTTGAGTTTTTAAATTAGTTTTTATTTGATCCTTATGGTAAGTATTTTACACTTTTATCATTGAGTTTTTATTGATATTCATTTTACTCTTTGACGTTCATTATCCGTAATTTTTTTTTATTAATTTTAATAGTGATAAAAAATTAATTAAAAATAACTTAATAATAGTTAATAGACTTCTTATAAATTAATTAATATACATTAACATCAAGAGTTGAAATTTGGTGTTTAGAGAAAAGCCAAAGTTAAAAATATAAATTTTGAAACCCTAGTGATCAAATAAAAACAAAACTTAGATAGTAAAAGTATAACATTTTAAAACTTAAATCTCAAATAGAAATCAAATTCGAAACTCAAAGGTAGAAGTGTAAAACACTGAAACCTTAGACCAAATATAAGATTGACTCGAAAGCTAGGGACAAAAGGGTATTTTTCATCTTGTTTACAACTAAATATATATCGAAGAAAATAGGAGCGTACATAGGTTGGGTTGTCGGGTTTTTTTTTTCTTTTTTTATTGTATTTTTTATTAACTTAAAAATATTTAAATTTGTGTACAACACATATTAATAATTAAAATTTCAAAAAACTCAAATGTTAAATATCAAAATCTAAGATATCTATTTACAACTTCATACAAACATCATTAAATGATATATGAGTTATAACAGGTTATAAGTTAAATAATTTTTTATTATTTTTAATATTAATTTTATAATTAATAATATATATATATATATATATTATATATATATATATATATATATTAATTGGAGTAAACATGCATGCAGCGGAAGAAATCAGAATTAATAAGCACTCTAATTACACTTAAGTTGAGTTTAAAAGCAACAAGAAAATAATTTTCAGAGAAGAGGGTTTCAAGAACACAATACCTTTGTAGAACCTCAACAATTCCAACTTCTCTCTATGAATTGGATCTCCAAATCACCAGTAGATCACCATAATGATCTTTTCTACTATCCTCTAACATAGATTGAAAGATGGAATCTCAGATTGAGATCAATTAAGTGAAGGGAGAAGAGGGTTTGAGAGAGAGTAGAGAATTCAGAAGTTTCAGTTGCATGAACTTTCAAAATTTTAAAAATTTGAAGCACCTTTTAAAGAACTAATTCATGTAAGCACTACTTGATACTTGATATTGCTTATTGACATATCAAAGAGCAATAGTCAAGTGGGATAGGAGTTTAACAATGGATTAATCCAACCAAAAATCTCATTTTTTTTGGGACGTTTCCACTTTCAAATTAAAAAATCAATTTAATTTTGATTTTGAATCCAATTTTGATTTTATTCTAAAATCAAATTAGACCAAAAAAACATAAACTCAATTCTAAATTTGAATTTAACAAATTAAAATGATTTATTTAAATATTTAATTAATTAAACATAATTAATCAAATAATAATTTAATATCAAATATTAAAATAATAAAACACCAAATTCAAACACGAATCCTATTCATGTAATCAATATTTAAATATTTTAAAATCTCCGATTACATTTAATTTCGATGAATTTAAACGTTTAATTAATATCAAATATAGATTAACCAAATCCTAAATTGAATTTGAATACTTCAAATTCAAAACTCTAATTTCGATTTTGAATATTTCAAATCCGCTTAATTCACTAATCTAAGGAGCAATTTTACGAGCTA
Organism: Benincasa hispida; assembly: GCF_009727055.1. Lineage (NCBI taxonomy): Eukaryota > Viridiplantae > Streptophyta > Magnoliopsida > Cucurbitales > Cucurbitaceae > Benincasa > Benincasa hispida. The sequence continues at coordinate 27,504,236 of NC_052355.1, read as the reverse complement.
GTAGAGGGACCTTATGACCTTATGGACCTATAGATCATGCGCTCTAACGATTTGAAATTAATTGGCTAAACTATTTAGACTGAATTAATCAATAATCTTTAACTACCGAGACATACCACTATAGCTCGATAGTTGTACTCTCCTCACTGTAGATACATTTATGTCCACTTTAACCATAATCAGTAAGTAGATCCTTCATAGGTTATTCGTATTTATAGCTAGGTCAAAATTACCGTTTTACCCCTGTTAATACATCTTGCTTCTTAAGCTCATACTGATCCTTTATTGAACAATTGGTTTATAGTCCCACTAATAAATCATATCCCTCTCGACCATGAGAGGGCGGGGCCCCTTTGTTCAAAACCAGAAGTCAGTACTTAAGGAAACAACCTATCTGCTAACCCTAAATTGAGTAGGAGCGAATTCCATCTGGCAGGACTATGTCTCCATCTATCTATCTGGTCTTATCCCCAAAATAAGAGGTTTATTGAGCAATGATGTTGAACTACTTTCACTTATGCAGATCAAAGGATAATCCTGAATAAACAAGAGTTCATAGTTAGCTCAGGATTATGATTGGGTTACCCTAGGTCATCAAATATGAAATAGTCAGTGTTAACAGTAAACAGTCATTATAAAGAAAAATGACTATTTCATAATCTGGTTTTATGCAAACATCATTTGCATAGGATGCTTCGACGCCCATGTCTCCACATGAACAATTTTGGGATCACATTGTTTGTATCAGTATACAAAGTATGCCGCATCCAATAGTGTCCCTAGGATGAGGTACCCAATCTCATCCATATACTCATAGACCATTATAGCCATGGATTCGTTTATTGGATTTTACAACAAAATGAAATATCAATAAAATTTTATTGAATGAACAACTCAATAATACTTTTATTGATTAATAGAATATGTTTCCAATATTTACGAATGGCGAGTTTTAGGACATTTCTAAACCTGAATGTTTAAAAGTGTAATCCGGATTCACACACACATGTATGTATATATATATATGCATATACATATATAGACTTGAATGTTTAAAAGTGTAACCCGAATTCAATCCAACCTAAAACAACATAAAAAATTCAATCTAATCCAACCTAAAATTAAAATTAATCCAATCTAATTTTCACAATTTAGATTAGATCTAAATTGTTCTGGTTATCGGATCATTTAAATACTATGGAAGAAAAGTCCATTTTGGACTAACATATGAGCTATAAAATATCAACTCTTTCTTAGAAACATAAAATTTAGCACACCTAAAATGTGGACTTTGACACAATTATCCCTAAAACAGGACGGTAGAATTTGTGGGGGAAAATGTTGCAATTTGATATGGTTTAGTATTGGCTCTGGAATCGGGCTTAAACCAAATTTATATAGTGGCTCATTTCTCAATCATTCAGGGTAAACGGGTGGAATGTGGCATTATGTGTAGTGAAATAGTGGATCGAGTATACGGTTTAGAGTAAACTACATACTTATCCACAATTCATTTAGGTACTTGTGGATCAAATACACTTTTGCACCTAATTATGTATTAGATTCACAATTATACAATTATAATCCTATTTTTGTCGATCTTTTTCTCTCAACGTTACTTTGTCATTAATTACTAAAATCATATTATTTAAAAAAAATCTCATGAGTTGATTATGGTTGCTAAAATGTCTTGAATATGTTATTTGACACTTTGAATGTCTTAAATATATTATTTACAAGTTTGACCTTTGAATTTACAGAGATGGATTACTTATAAACCTTCTAATCTTAGAGGTGTCTTTACAACCTGTAATATCTAATATTTCTCTCTAATAATAATTTGATCTTCATATTTGCCTGTAGACATAACTAATACATTGTTAGTAAATTACGTAAAATATATTATTTAATGTTTACGTTTACGTTTTCTCACTTTTTTTATGTTGATATTTATTGTTTACGTTTTCTCACTTTCTGTATTTGCCGATTTCATAACAATAGTTATAGGCAAGATTTTGCATCATTAACGAAAATCAACTAGTAAAATATTCTAATACCTATGGTTGTATCACGAGTTAACATTATCAACATGAGAATAATTTAAATGACATAAGATATACATTCACGATCAATAAGTCAAACGTTTGAATTTTTCCACTGTAAACGGTTGTAATTCAAGAAAAAAAAATGGGGGTAAATATTTGTGGCTTTTATGTCAATTTAAGTAGATTATACATAATGCAGGTCTCTTGTCCATGTCGAGGGTCGTTGAATAGCATATTTGAATATTCTTTCACATTGCTTTTCTAATATTGTTAATATTTGTATCAAAAGAAAACACAATAATTTCTTTAGATGCCAAATCTTTTTCAATGTTAATTTCCCTTTAATCTTGCCCATCCAGCAGCCCTTGAAAATGACAATGGGCCCAGTTACAATTGGGCTGATGCGTTTTGAATTCTTGTTGGGCTAGTAGAAGCAAATAAGAGTGTTCTAACAATTTTCCTATATCTGCCAATTTATGGTTTTTTGTTTTTCATTTACAAAAATTATAAAGAAAAATATCCATTTATATCTCAAAGGTTTAGAAATTGGCATCAATTAGAGCTTAAAACTAATAATTTATCGATTTAAACCTTACACTTTTATATCTGAATTAATTTTGAGCCTTTATTAATAATTTATAGTTAGAGGTGATAGGATCCAAATAATATATCAACAATCCACTAAGATCACCTCCAAGACAATCAACCAATAATGGATAACATAAAATTTTAGAAGACTAAAAGCAAACAGCAAACACGAATTATATGTGAAAAATCCCGTCGATGTGAAGAGTAAAAACCATGGGACTTTTGAGGAATCTACCTTTGTCAACTTCTCTTATTATGATAAAATTGAGGAAAAAGAACACAAATCAGTTGTACAAAGATTTATTACCCACCAACACTTTCATACTTAAGAGATCAACACTTAGAGATAAAAAAAATGAAAAATCACCCCATTTTATAGATTCCATTCAGCAGCGACTATAGACAAACCAAAGCTCTAAACAACGATCCAATTGTTCAAAACGAGACTCTAGTTGTCCCAAATAGATTGAACAAATTTCAACACGATCCAATGGTTCAAACTTTGACAATTGATAACTTTGTTGAAGCTATCATTGAAAAACCGAACTAGCTCTCTGATTTTCTACATCTTTTTTTCACTCTCTTCCTCCTTAAGTCATACCCATATCACATAAAAGAAAACTTAAGGCTTTCAAGATGGACCAACCCAAAAATTAACCCCAATTAGACCAAAATATTACTTAACATTTTGGGGTCATAAAATACAAGTAGGGTTGGCAATGGGGCCGGGGCGGGATCGGGAGGGGGGGCTCCCCATCCCCGTCCCTGCCTCGTGCCCACCAATTAAAGGCGGGGACGGGGACGGAGCGGAGATACCCTTCTCGTCCTTGCCCCATCCGGTTATAAACCCTTGACCCCCATCCTCGGTCAAACTGAGGATTCCCCGCCCCGGTCGAGGCGGGGACCCGCGGGGACTTGACCCTGCAGAGATTTTTTCCAAACCTAAATACAAGTTTAAAAATAAAGCTTTTCTTGTGTAACAAGTGGGTTGGACACCTACAATAATCTCTCATTGTAGCCCAACACAGGGAAGACACAATCACATCCATGATCACTTGAACCTCATCTCGGCAAGCTTACTACAAAGCTCAATCTTGCTTCTGGGAACTACTTTAGTCAACATATCTGTTCTTGTCAGTGTGGATTTTCTTCAGATTTAATTTCTTCTCTTCAATTACATCTTGAAGTCAATGATATCTATTCTAATGTGTTTGATATGAGCATGATACATTGAATTCTTGCTAAAATCCATAGCACTCTGACTATCTCAGAATATTACATACTCACCTTGCTTCATACTTAATTCTTGAAGGAACCTTTTAAGCCATAACATCCCTTGCTTGCTTTCACTGCTACAATATACTTTACCTCAGTTGTGGACAATGCTACTCATTTTTTTAGCTTAGATTGCCATGAGATGGCTCCCCTTGAAAGTGTAAACACATAACCTGAGATATACTTTCTGTTATTAAGATCACCTACCATGTCTGCATCAGTATAGCCTTTAAGTATAGGGTTGTCACCTCTATAACACAGACTCAATTTGGAGGTGTCCCGTAAGTATCTGAAGATCCACTTCACTACTTCCCAGTGAGTCTTGCCTAGATTGGATAGAAAACGACTTACTGGACTGACTACATGTGTGATATCAGGTCTAATACACACCATAGCATACATCAAATAACCAACAGCAGAAGAGTAAGGAACAAATGACATAACTTCTTTCTCTTTCTCTGTTGTAGGACAAGCTCTCTAAATTAGCTTGAATGAGTTGTTAGCGGTATACTTACAGGCTTAGCATGCTTCATATTTATTTCTAACACCCGCTAAATATACTTCTCCTGGGATAACCACAATTTTCGAGTTTTCCTACGAGCAATCTCCATACCTAATATTTGCTTTGCAGGACTCAAATCTTTTATGTCAAAAGACTTGGACAAATTTTTCTTCAAATTTTGAATAAGATCTGCATCTTGTCCAACTATCAACATATCATCTACATACAAAAGAATCAGTTGTAGTTCGTTTATAACTGTTGCTTATCATAAATTAAACAAATTTCTTGTACCACTGCCTTGATGTCTGTCTATGCTCATAAAGACTCTTCTTCAACTTATAAAAAAGTTCCTCTTTCCCCTTTTCTTCAAATCCTTCAAGTTGCTCCATGTAGATCTCTTCATGCAAGTCATCATGTAAAAAAAGTAGTTTCTACATCAAGTTTCTCTATCTCAAGATTAAGACTTGCTTCTAAATCCAACACTGTTATGATAGATGCCATTTTAACCACTGGAGAGAAGATCTCATCAAAATCAATGCCCTTTTTTTGGTTGTATCCTTTAGCCCCTAATCTAGCTTTGTACCTCATTATCTTCTCGCCATCCTTCTTGTACTTGAAAACCCATATGTTTTTCAATACTTTTTTGCCCTTTGGAGGCTTCACTAGCTCATAAGTTCTACTCTTTTCCATAGAATTCATCTCTTTCTTCATTGCATCGAGCCATTGGTCTTTTTCATCATGAGATAAGACCTCTTGATAGTTCTCTGGCTATCCATCTTCACTAACTAGGTTCACCTGCAAAGTATGGGTCTATGGGATAGGCCACAAGTGGGAGATTTGTACTGGGTGTGTTTTGCCCTAGTTTATTTATTTGTGTACTTTGTATTTAGTATGACTTTTACATTGTACGCCCCACTAGCTTTAGGTCAAATGGGAGATTTTTGGGGTTGATGCCCTAAATCTCGTAGGGTCTTATAGTTTGTAGTTGTAATGTAAAAACATTTTATTTATGTGATAAAATATGTGATATTTAATTTCAAAAATTAGTTGCATTAACAACAAACCAATAAACTTACATCCAAGGTTATCTATAGCTTAAACATGTATGTAGAGACATACAGATGGATCATGTATAAGTGATAACCTAAATAGTCTATAGTAGATGGATAAGGCTGGATACCTTATCCTGGTGACACTACGAGTATGGCCCGCTTTGTAGATGTTACAATTGTTGTAAAGTACTATAAATGACTTGATCCTGATCATTCATGTGGAGACATGTGAGCGGGGATATTCTATATATAGGAGTTTGTATAACATTGGACTACGGAATGTTTAGTCTCATTATATAACGCCGTTCATAATAGAGACTTACATTTCACCAGGATAACCATAGGTAACATGACTTGAATCCTGGGTGAGTTGTAAACTCCTGCCTATGAAGGCGGTTCTTTGAGTTGTATGGGTGAGAGTGGCCAGGTCATTGACTCAAATGCCTACCATTTTAGAGATTCATCTGATTGGGGAGCTGGGAGCGCAACTACACAAGAAGGGATTCACTCTTTCCCTAATGTCGGGGCAAGTAGATAAATTGCTCCCTTAAGAGCTAATTTCAGGACTTGAATAATGTGGCGCCACACCCTAACCTGTCTTGAGAGGGATTTAATCATAGTTGGACTATGATTTATTGTTCATTAGAGGGATCAGTGGTATTTAAGGAGTTAGATGTAATTACAAGGGAAAAATCGAGGGATCAGTGGTATTTAAGGATCAGTGGTATTTAAATTTATTTTTAAAATTAAAGGGAGGGAGTTACAATTCTTCTTCACAGAAGATTTCTTACAATTGTGCTCTATGTGTGTTTTTTCTGGGTTTTCCTACAAAAATCTTTCCTGTAAAATCTCCTCTCAAATTCTTCTATCCTCTTCCCAAAAATATCAGAGGCCACCCATTCCTGAGAATTCTCATACCCTATAGAGAATACAAGAGGCTCTCTTTTGGTGGTGTCCAAATCATTGGGATTACTGTACTTCTTGTTCGAGAAGATTTGATGAGTTCGTGACCGAATTGAGAAGGAGTTTCTTGAAGAATTTTGGCTTCAAGGGTAAGTAATAGTTTCTAACCCTAATTCCCCTTTCTTATCTCTCTGTAAAATTATTAAATGTTGATGCATATTTTTGTCTGTAAAATTTGCACTTCTGTGAAAATTGAAAATTAGGGACAATCCTCATTTTTGCAGTGGACCTAACGGTTCCTTCAATTGGTATCAGAGTTAGGTTGTTCTTGGTCCCAGTTTTAATTTTCTAGAATTGATTTTCCAGAATTGGTGGGTTTGCATTTTGTTTATTCATGTTGATGAATGTATGGAATGAATGGTTTGCAATGATGGATGTTTTGGGATTAGACCTTTTAGACTTGTAGCTTTATTTTAAAAATTTTATTTGTAAGGGCCCGTTGTTTTCGGCTTAATTCATGTTATAGAGTCTGTAATCTATATGTCTTGAGTTGTTCGTGAGTTTTCTAGTGTAGTTTGTAATCTACACCTTTGCTTGTGATCCCTTACGGGTGGTGTTTGTGTTAGGGTTTGTGCCCTAAAGTCTCGTGTTCAGTAGTTTGTAAACAAATTTGTACGAACACTTGTGATATATAATATAAATGATATTTAATTCACTACTTGACTTTGCACATTTAGATTTTACCACAAACCAATAAACATAATGTCCCTGGTTATCCGTATGTAACTTAAGCATGTATGTGGTGACATACAAGCAGATCATGTCTTGAGTGATAACCAAAATAGTCTGTAGTATATGGATATAGGAGGGAAACCTTATCTTGGTAATGCTACGGATGCGGCCCGCTTTATGGAACGGTCACAAGTGTTTGACTTGTCATAGATGGTCTGATCCTGATCATTCGTGTTGGGGACATGCGAGCGGGGGCGTCTTATACAAAAAGTTTGTATAAGACCTAACCACGAAGTGTTAACGTCTCGTTATATAACACCGTTTGTAACTGAGACTTCACTTCATTAGAATGACCATAGGTATCATAACCTCAATCCTGAATGAGTTGGGAAGTCCTGCCATTGAGGGTGATCCTTTGATTTTCATGGGTGCGAGTGGCCAGAATGCCGACTCAAACCTACCATTTTGGGGATTCGTCCGATTTGGGAGCTGAGAACTCAGCTACACTAGATGGAATTCACTCCTTCCCCGAGGTAAGGACAAGTAGATAGATAGTTCCCTTAAGGGCTGATTCCAAGGCTTGAACGATGTGGCGCCACACACTTTCTTATAGCCAGAGAGGTGTTCACACATAGTAGGACTATGTTGTATTGTTCATTAGAGGGATTAGTGGTACTTAAGGAGTAAGATGTAATTACAGGGGCAAAATGGTAAATTGGCCTGTTGTAATTACGATCATCTGTGAAGGGTCATTGTACTGATGATTGGTTATATCCAATGGACATAGAAATATATCTATGGCAAGAAGAGTTCAACTATCGATCTTTATATTCCTGGTAGTTAACGGATGGTGGATATCGTGACTAAAGAGTTTAGTCAGCTATTCACGTACCGTTGGAGCTTCGAGCCATAGATCCATAAGGTCCCCTTGGTAGCTTGGATACAAGTTGAGAGTCAGTTTTTGGGTCAGTTTGAAATGTTCAAATTGACAAGAGGGAGTTCGATTATATGTGATATAATTGAACGAGTTAATTAAATATGATATAATTAACTTTATATATGAGATACATTAATTTGAAGGAAATTGGATATAAATATGTTTTATATCTAGTAGAGAAAAAATATTATAATTAATATTTGATATTAATTTATAAGTTATGAATGTGATAATATCACATTCATTGGACAGTTATAAAGGAAATGGGAAGGTGCCTCTTCGTTTAAAATAACAGATGAGTGCTATTCAAACGGTGTGTTGATCTCGATGTGCGCGGGTATTGTGAAAAAATAGTGTCATCGTTTAGAAAATTAGTGCCTATACGATAGGGACTGCATGATCGTTTACATATATGATATTGCTAAGCGATCACATACTGATTACACCATCACGCGCTATTACCTAAACGATCGTTTACCTTTTTCCTAAGCGATCGTTTAGCTCCCGATATTTACTAAATGATCGTATAGACGATCACATAGTTTTTCCTACACGATCCTTTTGGACGATCACTCACCCTTTTCTTACACGAGCGTTTACCTTTTCCTACACGATCGTATAGACGAACGCTTACTTTTACTACACGATCATATACTTTACCTAAACGATCAAGCATATTATCTATGCGATAGACGACCACATCTCCCACTTGCTTGATCGTTGTGTACGGTCGCTATTCCTTCTTCCCTCTACCAAATCCGAACAAAGCCTACACTTTGGATTCTCACTTTAAGAATACTGAGGGCTCTGAGTGGTGTTGTCTTCTCCGTTTCCTTCTGTTCGAGTGGTGACTGTTCTGTTGGGGTTGATGCCCTAAAGCCTCGTGTCCTGTAGTGTGTAAACAGTTTGTACGAACCCTTGTGTTGTTAATATATGATATTTACTTCACATCTTGTATTTTGCTTAGTTACTTGTTTTATTTGCTTTACCACAAACCAAGAAATGTAAAATCCCTGGTTATCTGTATGTGACTCAAGCATGTATGTGGTGAAATACAAGTGGATCATGTCTTGAGTGATAAACAAAATGGTCTGTAGTATATGGATATAGGAGGGTTATCCTGGTAACGCTACAGATGCGGCCCACTTTATGGAATGGTCACAAGTGTTTGACTTGTCATAGATGGTCTGATCCTGATCATTTGTGTTGGGGATATGCGAGCGGGGGCGTCCTATATAAAGAGTTTGTATAAGACCTGACCACGAAGTGTTAATGTCTCGTTATATAACACCGTTCATGATAGAGACTTCACTTCACTAGGATGACCATAGGTAACATGATCTCAATCCTGAGTAAGTTGGGAACTCCTGCCATTGAGGGCGGTTCTTTGATTGGTATGGGCGTGAGTGGCCAGATCGCTGATTCAAACCTACCATTTTGGGGATTCGTTTGATTCGAGAGCTGAAAACTCAACTACACAAGATGGAATTCATTCCTTTCCCGAGGCAGGGGTAAGTAGATAGATAGCTCCCTTAAGGGTTGATTCCGAGGCTTGAACGATGTGGCGCCACACACCTTCTCTTGGCCCGAGAGGTGTTCACACATAGTTGGACTATGTTGTATTGTTCATTAGAGGAATCAGTGGTACTTAAGGAGTGCGATGTAACTACAGGGGGAAAACGGTAATATGGCCCAGCTGTACTTATGAGCATCTGTGAAGAGTCATCGTACTCATGATTGGTTATATTCGATGGACACAAAAATATATCTGTGGTAGGAAAAGTTCAGTTGTTGGTCTTTAGTGGAATGCCTCATAGTCAACAAATGGTGGATCTCGTGGCTAAAGAGTTTAGTCAGCTATTCACAGACCGTTGGAGCTTCGAGCCACAGGTCCAGTAGGTCCCTTGGATAGCTTGGATAAAGTCGAGAACCAGTATTTGGGTTAATTTGAAATGTTCAAATTGATAAGAGGAAGTTCGATTATATATGATATAATTGGACTGGTTAATTATATATGATATAATTGGACTAGTTAATTATATATGATATAATTGGCTAAATGTATGAGATACATTATTTTGGAGGAAATTAGATATAAATATGACTTATATCAAGTAGAGGAGAAAATACTATAGTAGATATGTGATAACAAACTATAGGATACAAATATAATATGATTATATTTATTAATAATTAGTTTATTAATTATATGATAATTAATCCAAAATTCACGTTCGGATGTGGGTTAGTGGGATTCGTCGGTTATTGTAACTGATGAATTAAAATGAAAAATGTTTTCATTTTGAATTGCCCGGAGTTCAATCGCCCCGAAGAGAAAAGAAGAGAGCACGCTGGTGTTTCCTAAACGATCGCTTAAGAAAATCGAGAGCCTATATGATAGTCGCTCTTCATCTAGACGATCGTCTACCTCGCGCCTAAACAATCGCACACTGTTGCCTACACGATCGTATAGCTTCTCTAAACAATCGTATAATGTGCCGATTTTGCTAAACGATCGTATACCTTTTCCTAAACGATCGTTTAGTAAAACCTACACGATCGTATATCTTCTCCTAAACGATAAGTTGTCTGCTATGTGATAGCGTCTTTTTCCCTCCCACTTGCTTATCGCCTACAGATTCGTGTTTCCTCCTTCCTCTACCAAATTCACCAAAGACCACCCTTTGGGTTTTCACTCCGAGAATATCCGGGACTCTTTACTGGTGGTGTTGTCCCTATGGCATTTATGTTCGCGGTTGTTTGTGTTGCTGCAGTCGACGCTTTCGTTGGGCGTTGGTAGATCGCATGGAGGTTTTCCGCTGCTTTAAGTGCTGAAGTTTGAAGAACGTCTTCAACTGGTGTAGTACTCTTTCCCTTGTTATTTTGTTGTTCATAACATGCCAATAATTATTGTTTATTTTCATAACTGTTTGTATGAATGTATCATGTTGTATTTCGGTCATTGTGAGGTCGGAGCAATTCGAACGTGCTCATGGAACTCTTCGGTAGGAGATCCTTCATGTTCGAGGTAGACATTTGGGCTTCAGACAGACTTGAAAAATCTTCATCTGGTATGATTTCTTGATCCCTTTAGCATTATGAAAGTATGTTTGAATGTATATACGTTAATTCTGTCACAATGAATTGGAAAGATCCGCTTTCGCTCATAGGTACTCTTGAATAAAAGTTCCTTCAGTTTGTATATGTCAATACCAAGGTTAATGGAGAGAGTGTTTACAGTAAATGGGAGTGGGACGTGTGTCAACACATCCCACAGTCTCTCACATTAGTTTGTAGTAAATTTTCATGCTCAACCTCGAGGCACCTTTGCATGTGTCCCCCTACGGATGACATTTGCATGACTCTGTACTCAAACTCCAGAAATGGATAGGATTTCTTTAGTTTTTGTTCCAATCAGTTTTTCCCTATAGTTGGTTCATCGAGGCAGAAATCTTGAATCTTAAAATAAGGGGTTACACTTATAAGAAAATGTTAAGCTAGTTAACAGTTTTTGGACTGAATAATGGTGACTAATAGTTACAGTAACAAGGAGTTGTTCTGTATATTGGTTGAGATGGTCTCATTTCAATGAAGAGGTATCTGATCCCCCTATGGTGGTTTTTACCCTGCCACACTGAGACATCATTGCAAAATAAATGTCACATAAAGTGCATTAAGTTATTTTGCTAAATTTGATTAGTTTTTCCAAATGAGTAATGCTTGAATACTAATATAAATAAATCATATATTTTACAAAATGACTTCTGCAATGTTAAACATGCTAGCCGTCGATAAGTTAACGGGTGATAATTACATCACTTGGAAAACACGACTAACACAGTTTTAATCATCAATAACCTGAGATTTGTCTTTGTAGAGGAATGTCCTCCAATCTCAACTCCAAAAGCCGCTCGAAACGTTCGAGAGGCATACAAGCGTTGGGTACGAGCAAATGAAAAGGCCCGAGCATATATCTTGGCAAGACTTTTAAAGTCTTGGCCAAGAAGCATGAGCCCATTATCACTGCTTGTGAGACCATGGAGTCCCTGCGGTGAATGTTTGGACAATTGTTTTCTTAGCTCAGGCATGATGCTCCTAAATTCATCTTCAATGCTCGTATGCAAGAAGAGGCATCTGTTTGAGAATATGTTATCAACATGGTGGTCCATTTTAATGTGGCGGAGATGGATAGGTATGTCATCGATGAGGCCAGTCAGGTTAGCTTCATTTTAGAAATTTTACCCGAAAGTTTCCTATAGTTCCGTAGCAATGCTATTATGAACAAGATTGACTATAACCTGACCACCTTGCTCAATGAGGTACAGACTTTCCAGTCCTTGACGAAAGTCAAGGAATAGAAGAGAGAGGCAAATGTTGCCTCATCCTTTAAGAAGTTCTTTAGAGGTTTGACCTTGGAAACTAAGTCTGTGTTTTCTTATTCCAGCACCAAAAACTGAAAGAAGAAGAAATGGGGAAAGGGGAAAACTAACCCACCAGTTGCTGCCCAGAAGGGCAAGAAGGCCAAATCTACAAAGGGAATTTGTTTCCATTGTAACCAAGAGGGATATTGCAAAAGGAATCGCCCCAAATACTTGGTAGAAAAGAAGAAGTCCAAGTAAGGTAAATGTGATTTACTTGTTTTGGAGACTTGTTTGGTGGAGAATGATGATTCTGAAGGAACTCTTATACAAGAGAACCTCTGAGCGGAAGCGAATCTTTCCAAAAGCATTGTGACAGAATTACCACATTTATATTCACACATACATATATGCATCAAACTACTAAATTACCAGCATGCTAGAAGATAAATAAACAAGAGATCGAGTAAACTTACCAGTTGAAGACTCTCTTCACAGCAAATCTTGCTCTCTCCATGAACGGACGCTCTTGCTCTCACTGGAACGACAAGCTGTCGTTCAGGAAAATTCCGGTCGTCTACCACGAATGGATTCCACAAGAACAGACGAAAGATGGGGATGACACCACCACTCGGAACCCTTATTATTCTTGGAGTGAGAATCCAAAGAGTGGACTCTATTCGAATTTTGTAGAGAGGTGGAGGAAAAGAGATCGTACACAACGATTAAGCAAGTGGGAGAAAGCTAAGTCTATCATATAGAAAAAGTGCTTGATTGTTTAGGTGAGGTACACAATCGTGTAGGAAAAAGTAAGCGATCTCTATACGATCGTTTAGGAAAATGTAGGCGATTGTTTAGTAGATGCGCATGCGCGCGTAAGCGATCGTCTAGTAAAAGTGAGTTATCGTACATGCTCTGATTTACTAAGCGATAGAAAGCAAAACACATCGTAAGCTATTAACCATGTTCTTTACAAAATGAAAAAAATTATCATTTTATTCTTTAGTTACGAAAACCGAATGGAACTTCCCACTAACATATAGTTATGGAGAAAACGACGGCCAATTATCCCATAACTGTCCAATTAATAAATAATAAATATAATCATATTATATTCATTAACCTATAGTTTGATATCATATATCAACCATTGTGTTTTCTTCTTTACTAGATATAAATCATATTTATATCCAATTTCCTCCAATTAATGTATCTCATACATAAAGTCAATTATATCATATACAATTAACTAGTTCAATCATATCATTTATAATCAAACTCCTTCTTGTCAATTTGAACATTTCAAACTGACCCAAAAACTGACTCTCAACTTGAATTCAAGCTACCAAAGGGACCTTATGAATCTATGGCTCAAAGCTCCAACGGTACGTGAATAGCTGACTAAACTCTTTAGTCACGAGATCCATCATCCGTTAATTGCCAAGCATTCCACTAAAGACCGACAACTGAACTCTTCTTACCACAGATATATTTGTGTGTCCATCGGATATAACCAATCATTAGTACGTAACCCTTCACAGATGCTCGTAAGTATAACTGGGCCAATTTACCCTTTTGCCCCTGTAGTTACATCTTACTTCTTAAGTACCACTGATCCCTCTAATGAACAATACAACATAGTCCTACTATGTATGAACACCTCTCGGGCCATGAGAATGTATGTGGCGCCATATTGCTTAAGCCTAGAGATCAGCCCTTAAGGGAGCAATCTATCTACTTACCCCTGCTTCGGGGAAAGAGTGAATTCCATCTTATGTAGCTGAGTTCCCAGCTCCCAAATCAGATGAATCCCCAAAGTGGTAGGTTTGAGTCGGTGACTTGGCCACTCGCACCCATGCAAATCAAAGAACCATTCTCAATGGTAGAAGTTCCCAACTCACTTAGGATTGAGGTCATGTTACCTATGGTCATCCTAGTGAAGTGAAGTCTCTATCATGAACGACGTTATATAACGAGACGTTAACACTTCGTGTTCAAGTCTTATACAAAATCTTTATATAGGATGCTCCTGCTCACATGTCCCCACACGAATGATCAGGATCATACCATCTGTGGCAAATCACAACATTTGTAACCATTCCACAAAGCGGGCCGCATCTATAGCATTACCAGGATAAGGTTTCCTTCCTATATCCATATATTATAGACCATTTTGGTTATCACTTAAGACAAGATCCACTTGTATGTCATCACATACATGCTTAAGTTACATAATGACAGCCAGGGATTTTAGTTTATTGGTTTGTGGTAAAACAAATAAAATATCCAATGTGCAAAGTCAAGAGGTGAAGTAAATATCATATATTATACATCAAAAGCGTTCGTACAAAATGTATTTGCAAACTATAGGACACGAGACTTTAGGGCGTCATCTCCAATAGATTTAGCATGGATAATAGATTCATACGCCACTAACCATGTTTGCTCTTTATCTCAGGGAATTAGTTCCTGACAACAGCTGGAGGCTGAGAAAATGACGATACGTGTTAGAACTAGGCACGTCGTCTCAGCTAGGATAGTAGGAGGACTCCGACTTACTTTATAGAAAAGTTATATTTTTTTGCACAATGTATATGTAGTTTTTGATTTAAAGAGGAACTTAATTTTTGTAAAGTTTTTAACTAAACAACATTATTCTGTGCATTTTTCTTTAAATAAGGCGTTTATTTCTAAGAATGGTATAGAACTTTGTTCTACTAAGTTGGAAGAAAATGTTTATGTGCTAAGATCGTTAGCAACTAAAGTTGTCCTTAATACTAAATTTCTTAAAACTGCGATAACTCAAAATAAAAGATAGAAAATTTCTTCTAAGGAAAATGCTCATCTTTGGCACCTAAGGTTAGAACACATAAATCTCAATAGGATTGAGAGATTGATTAAGAATGGACCTCTAAGCAAGTTAGAAGAAAATTATTTACCTGTATATGAGTCATGCCTAGAAGGCAAAATGATTAAAAGATCTTTTACTAGAAAAGGTCACAAGGTCAAAGAACCCTTAGAACTTGTACATTTAAACCTCTGTGGTCTGATGAATGTTAAGGCAAGAGAAGGGTTTGAATATTTCATCACTTTTGCTGATGATTATTTTAAGTATGAGTATGTTTATTTAATGCAACATAAGTTTGAAGCCCTTGAAAAATTCAAGAAGTGTAAGGCTGAGGTTGAAAATGCATTAAAAAAAACTATTAAAACATTTCGATCTGATTGAAGGGGAGATTATTTAGATCTAAAATTCCAAGACTATTTAATAGAACATGAAATCGTATCCCAACTCTCAACACCTAGTACACCTTAGCAGAATGGTGTGTCAACAAGGAGAAATCAAACCCTTTTATACTTGGTACGATCTATGATGAGTTATGTTACTTTACCTGCTCGTTTTGAGGTTATGTAGTACAAACTGCAGCTTACATTTTGAACTGTGTGTTGGGGTTGATGCCCTAAATCTCGTAGGGTCTTATAATTTGTAATTGTAATGTACAAACATTTTATTTATGTAATAAAATATGTGATGTTTTATTTCAAAAATTAGTTGCACTAACCACAAACCAATAAACTAACATCCAAGATTATCTTTGTAGCTTGAACACATATGTAGAGACATACATGTGGATCATGGTTAAGTGATAATCTAAATGGTTTGTAGTAGATGGATAAGTTTGGATACCTTATCCTTGTGACATTACGAGTATGACCCACTTTGTAGATGTTACAATTGTTGTAAAGTGCTACAATTGATGATCATTCATGTGGAGACATGTGAGTGGAGATATTCTATACAAAGGAGTTTGTATAAGACCAGACCACGAAATTTCTAGTCTCATTATATAACATCTTCATAATAGAGACTTACATTTCACCAGGATGATCATAGGTAACATGACCTGTATCCTGAGTGAGTTGTGAACTCTTGCCTATGAAAGTGGTTCTTTTGATTTCTATGGATGACAGTGGCCAGATCGCCGACTCAACAAGCCTACCAATTTGGGGATTAGTTTGATTGGGGATCTGCGAACACAACTACACAAGAATGAATTCACTCTTTCCCCAATGTCAGGGCAAGTAGATAAATTGCTCCTTTAACGGCTGATTCTTGGGCTTGAATAATGTGGCAGCACACTCTCTCCTAGCCCAATAGGGGTTTGATCATAGTTAAACTATGATTTATTGTTCATTAGAGGGATCAGTGGTACTTAAGGAGTTAGATATAACTACAAGGGCAAAATGGTATTTTTGGTTCAACTGTACTTACGAGAAATTTGTGAAGGGTCATCGTACTGTTGATTGGTTATATCCAATGGACACATAAATATGTCTGTAGTGCGAAGAGTGTAGCTGTCGGTCTTTACTGGAGTGTCCGACAGTTAGCGGATGGTGAATAATTTAATTAGAGGAGTTTAATTAATTATCCACGTATCATTGGAGCTTCAAGTGACAGGTCCATGAGGTCTCATTTGTAGCTTAACGAGAATTAATGAGAATCAATTTTTGGATTAATTTGAATTGTTCAAATTAATCGAGGGAATTAATTATATGTGATATAATTAATTTAATCTAATTATATATGATATAATTACTATAATATATTTTGATACATTATAATATAAAGTTTATTTGAGAGGAAATAAATATTTGAAAACGATTTAAGTATTAATTCATTCATATAATTAAATTTAATGTAAATGAGAGTTATATTAAATGTCATTGGTGAGAGAATAGAAACTATAGGTTATATTGTATTTGATACAATATTGAGTCTAT
Organism: Benincasa hispida; assembly: GCF_009727055.1. Lineage (NCBI taxonomy): Eukaryota > Viridiplantae > Streptophyta > Magnoliopsida > Cucurbitales > Cucurbitaceae > Benincasa > Benincasa hispida. The sequence continues at coordinate 27,487,062 of NC_052355.1, read as the reverse complement.
AGATTATGTGTTATATTTGATATAAATATAGTTTAATATATATATATATATTGNTGTATTTGATACAATATAGAAACTATAGGTTATATGTTATATTTGATATAACATATAGTTTAATATATATTGTATGATAAGGTAGTTATCATATAAATATATATTAAATTGATTTATAAAAATAAATTAATTTAAAAATAATTTTAGGAGGGAGTTGCCTCCCCCTTTTTCTCTAAAAAACGTGCTAGTGCGGTAGAAAGAAGTTGTTCTTCTTCTTTCTAGTGTTTTTTTTACAAGAGATAAAGACACAGAAAAGTTCTGTGAGAATTGCTGAATATCATCTCTTCCTCTCAACACTCTCAAATCTCTTTTTTCGAAAATAGCCAGAGCCCACAAAACTCCTAGATTCTCATCTAGAGAATATAAAGGAAACATTTTTGGTGGTGCCCTCACTGATAGTTAGAGGGTTCAAGATTGTTCGTGACAAGTTTTGAAGAAGGAGCCTCATGAAGAAGAGTTCTTCAAGGGTAAGGGTTCTTAAACTCTTTTACTATTATGCAATTTCTGATTTAAAGCATGCCACGATTTTCTTTTAAATGCATAATCTGTATGTTCTTGCTGTAAAATTTATGTTCTGTAAATTTTGGGTATTTGGCCCGATCCTATGCTTTAGCTCAAAGACCTTCAATGGATCCTTTACTGTGTTCCTTCCAAGAGTATTACTGAATCACCTTTGGAATTATGGAATTGTCATAAGGTAGTTTATACCATTTGAGGATTTGGGGTTGCCCAACACATGTATTTGAGGGAAATCCTAAGAAATTGAAACCTCATTCTACCTTTTTATAGGTTACCCTAAAGGAACGACAAATGGTTACTTATATAATCCTAAGAATAATAAGGTATTTGTGTCGACAAACGCTACCTTCTTAGAAGAAGATCACATAAGGGAACATAAGCCCCACAGAAAGATCGTGTTGAATGAGTTTTCCAGTGAAACTACTGAACCTTCAACAAGAGTTGTTGAAGAGCCCAACATCTCAACAAGAGTTGTTGAAGTTGGTTCATCTAGTAGGTTACATCCATCTTAAGTGTTGAGGGAGCCTCGACGTATTAGGAAGGTTGCGAACCCGACTGTTCGTTAGAGGGGTTTAACAGAAACCCTAGCTATCATAGCTGATGGAGATGTTGAGGATCCATTGTCTTACAAGAAGGTAATGGAGGATGTTTACAAAGATGAATGGATCAAAACTATGGATCTCGAAATGGTGTCTACGTACTTCAATTCAGTTTGGGATCTTGTAGATTAACTTGATGGGATAAAACCAATAGGTTGTAAGTAGATCTACAAGAGAAAATGGGGTGTTGGTGGGAAGATGCAAACCTTCAAGACTAGACTTGTGGCAAAGGATTATACCCAAGTTGAGGGAATCGACTATGAGGAGATTTTCTCACCTGTTGCCATATTGAAGTCTATCTAGATACTCTTGTCGATTGCCTTATATTATGACTATGAGATTTGGCAAATGGATGTCAAAACTACTTTTCTGAATGATAATCTTGAGTAGGCCATTTATATAGAGCAACCTGAAGGTTTCAATAGTTTTTCTTGTGTTGTATGTAAACGATATCCTACTTATCGGGAGTGATGTGGGTATGCTGACTGAAATTAAGAACTAGCTAGCGACCCAATTCCAAATGAAAGATTTGGAAGAGGTGTAGTTTGTTCTAGACATTCAGATCTTTAGAGATCAAAAGAACAAAATGTTGGCCCTGTTTTAAGCATCGTACATTGACAAGATGCTTGTCAAGTTTACGATGCAGGACTCCAAAAGGGGTTTACTCCCTTTCAGACATGGAGTTATTTTGTCTAAGGAACAGTGTCCTAAGACACCTCAAGAGGTTAAGGAAGTGAGACGGATCCCCTATACATCGACTATTGGTAGCCTGATGTATGTGGTTTTATGTACTAGACCTAACATCTGCTATGCAGTAGGGATAGTCAGTAGATATCAGTCTAATCCAAGATTTGAGCACTAGACCGTTATTAAGAATATCCTCAAGTATCTTAGGACGAGAGACTACATGCTCGTATATGGTTCTAAGGATTTGATCCTTACAGATAAAGATTCTAGGAAATCCACATCAGAATCAGTGTTCACTTTTAACATATGGGCAGTAGTTTGGAGAAGCACCAAGTAAGGGTGCATTAGTGACTTCACTATGGAGGCTGAGTACGTGGTAGCTTGTGAAGCTGCTAAGGAAGCTACATGGCTCAGGAAGTTCCTGACTGATCTGGAAGTAGTTCTAGACATGTCTAAGCTCATCACCCTTTCTTGTGATAATAATGGTGTTGTGGCTAATTCCTGAGAGTCTAGAAGTCACAAGCGCCGAAAGCACATAGAGCGGAAGTATCATCTCATTCGAGAGATTGTGCATCGAGGGGATGTGATTGTTACGCAGATAGCTTTAAAGCCAACGTTGCCGATCTATTTACAAAGGTCTTCACGGCTAAGGTGTTTTAAGGTCACTTGTAGAGTATGGGTCTACAGGACATGCCACATTTAGTAGAGCCGTCGGTCTTTAGTGGAGTGACTGACAGTTAATGGATGTTGAATAATTTATTTAAAGGAGTTTAATTAATTATTCAAGTACCATTGGAGTTTCAATCTATAGGTCTATAAAATCCTCTTTATAAGTCAGCTGAGATTATTGAGAATTAACTTTGAATTAATTTGAATAGTTCAAATTAATTAAATTCAAATTAATTGAGGAAATTAATTATATATGATATAATTGATTTAAATTAATTATATGTGATATAATTAGTATAATGTATTTGATACATTATAATATACAGTTTATTTGAGAGAAAATAAATATTTGAATATGATTCAAATTTTAATTATGTGAATTGAATTTATATAATTAAATTTAATATAAAATTGATTTATATTAAATATCATGAATGATTAAGAGAATTAAACTATAGGTTATATTGTATTCGATGCAATATAAATCTATAGGCTATGTATTATATTTGATAGTTATATATATATATAATAAATTAGTTATTATATATATATATATATATATTATTTATTAAATTAAATTATTTTTAATTTATTTTTAAAATTAAAGGGAGGGAGTTACAACCTCCCTCCTTTTAACTCTCTAAAAAACATGGGGATATGGGGAGTTTTAATTTGACGGACTATTCATTCTTCTCCACAAAAGATTTCACAGAATCGTGCTATGTGCGTGTTTTTTCTGGGTTTTCTTACAGAAATCTTCCCTGAAAAATCTCCTCCCAAATTCTTCCTCTCTCTTCCCAAAAATATTAGAGCCTACACACTCTTGAGAATTCTACCCTACAAAGAATATATGAGGCTCTTTTTTGGTAGTTTCCAAATCTTTATGATTACTGTACTTCTTTTTCGAGGAGATTCGGTGAGTTCGTGGAATTTTTTCTAACCCTAATTCCCTCTTCTTAACACTCTGAAAAATTATTTAATGTTGATGCATAATTTTATTCTGTAAAATTTACATTTCTATGAAAATTGGGAACTGGGAACGATACCCACTTTGTAGTGGACCTAGTAGTTCCTTCACCATTTTTTTCGATGCCACAAATTTGGAGAATTCTTTTCTTCGATTGCATTTAGCTCAGAAGAACATATACTCAAGTTTTTTTTATATACAAAAAGCAACACAATTCACCTCAAGCAACTATTATTTAACCCTTAGACAATTTCCACTTAGCATCACCGAAGGTATGTCGAAATCCTTCTTAATTAAGGACATTTGTAGATAACAAGTTAGGGTGTAAATCAAGAATATGGTGCACATTCTTTAATGTAAGCGTGCACCTAACACTTATCTTCACATGAATATCAAAATCAAAATCATCAGATTGATAGTTCATGAAATACTCGTTTTTAGGAATATAATAGCATGAAACACCTAAATCTACCAGCCACTCTGTGTTTGAACTCTCTGCATGATGACACTCACTAGTTGTACAAATCAAGGTGACAACATTATCACTCTGAGAAATAATTACTACAGTATTTTTATCATTTTCTTCTTTGTGTGAGTCTTGCTTCTTACCTTGTTCTTTCTTCCAACGATAGCAATTTTTTTTATATGACCAGGCTTGTTGCAGTAATGATATGTCCTAGTCTCGTTGTCTCTAGACTTGGACTTTCCCTTTGAGTTATCATGACCTTTGGGTCCCCTACTCTTATTTCTTCCATGATTCTCAACAACAAAAGCATGTGAATAATCAACTCCCATCTCCTTTCTTCATATCTCTTCATTGAACATGGTTTGTTCGTTAACAACCAAAGACAAAACATCATATGGAGTAAAGTTACTAATAGTCACAACCAAGGTTTCCCAATTGTCTAGCAAAGAACTCCTCAAGAACAAAGCCTGCAATTCATCATCAAGATCAATCTTCATAGTAGTCAACTTATTAATAATATCTTGAAAGTCACTAAAATGCTAAATAACAGACTTCTTACCTTTCACTTTCAAATTAATAAGTCGATTGATTAATGAAGCTTTGTTATGTTCGGTTTTCCTTTCATTAAGACCTTCCAATTTCTTCCATAACTTATATGGGTCGGACTCCATAGAAATATGGTTGAAAATGCTAATATCAACTCATTGCCTAATAGTTCCCAAAATTTTTCACTTTAACTTTCCCTAATCATTTTCTTCCATTTTCTCTACTTTTGTTGGTTTACAAATCATGCCATCAACTTTTGTGGTTGTTTCAACGAGAACAAATAAATGTTTGCAATACAAAAAATTCTCCATCATTGGTCTCCAGATGGAATAATTGGTTGATGTCAATTGAACCATTGAACTACCTCCTCCATTACTAGTAGACTCTATAACGATGATTAAATTAAAACCCGCAAATGATAAGACCCAAATAATATATCAACAACCCACTAGGATCACCTCCAAGACAATCAACCAACAATGGACAACAATAAACCATAAAACTTTGGAAGACTAAAAGCAAAGAGCACGCACAAATTATACGTGAAAAACCTCTTGGATGTGAAGAGTAAAAATCACGGAACATGTGAGGAGTCCACCCTTGTCAACTTCTCTTCTTATGATAAAATCGAGGAAAAAGAGCACAAACCAGTCTTACAAAGATTCACTACCCACCAACACTTTCATGCATAAGAGATTAATACTTGAGAGATAAAAAGAATGAAAAATCACCTAGTGTTATAAATTCTGGTCAGCAGCAATTATGGAAAAACCAGAGCTCTCCAAAAAACGATCCAATAGTTCAAAACGAGGCCCTATGTGTCCTAAACAGCCTCATCAAATTTCAACATGATCCAACGGTTCAAACTCTGGCAATCGATAACTTTGTTGAAGCTGTCACTGAAAAACCAAATTTCACAACCCTATGTCTTTCTCTCCGATTTTCGGTCTCTTTTTTTCATTCTCTTCCTCCTTAGGTCATACTCATATCACATGAAGGAAAATCTAGGACTTCCAGAATGGGCCAACCTAGAAATTAGCCCCAATTGGGCTGAACATATTACCTAATATTTTGGGCTCACAAAACACCAGTTTAAAAATAAAGATTTTCTTGTTCAATAAGTGGGTTGGTCATCTATAACAAGAGGAAGATGAGCAAATGAAAAACTAACACTATCTATTTGATTTTCACATTTTTCGTAATTAACATTAAGTCTTTTAATTAACAAAGTCTTATACACATGTGAAAGTTTTGCTTTAATAATTTGATTCAATTATTAATTTGGGGAGTATAGATTGCCCATTAGAATTGACACAACCCTAAAGAGATAAATTGATTTCTTTTTGAAATTATTATATGTGGCCTGTTTATGGACAAAATCTATTATGATTTCAATCTTAAAAATTACAAATAGAATCCCTTAGTTGTTAAATCACATCTTTCGTTATTATTGTTGTTGTAATAGTACTACATTAGTTATAGTTAACTCTGATTTATTTCTGTTCTATTATCAATTTAAATTTCGTTGTATTTTTTTAAGATGGTTTCTTTGGTTTGATACCTCCTATATCATGTCCATGAAGACAATAAAGTTTTTTCTTCATTGCAAGGATTGAATCTATAGTGTATATATATATTTTAAAAAACTATATTAGTTTTGTAATTTCTTTTCTAAAAAAAGCCAGTTATCATATAAACTTGAGGTGGTCGTTTTTTGTTTTTCCGGTAAACAAAATGTGAAAAAAAAGGATTTGATATAATTAGATATAATGTAACAAAAAATTCTTTCTTTAATTACACAGACAAATAAAAAAAAACGTTTTTGAAAGTAGATATAATAAGATTAAATTGAACCCTTCATTAAATTTAGGGGAAAAAAAAATACATTTTTGGTCTTTAGGTTTTGGGTCTAGTTTTTATTTAGTCCATAGGTTTCAAAATGTTACACATTTAGTCCTTAAATTTTGGGTTTGGTTTCAATTTAGTCCCCATGTTTAAAAATATTATAATTTTACCCTTAACATTTAAGTTTTGTTTTAATTTGGTCCCTAGATTTCAAGAGTTACATTGTTAACCTCGATTTTATAGTAAATACTCATTTTCCACCTTTAGTGTTAATGTAAGTTAATAAATTTAAAATAATTAATATAACTATAATTAATTAAGTTTCACTATTTTTCAACATGTTCAAAATTAAATTTAAAATTTGACTTTATAATTATTTTAAATTAATTAAGAGACATTGACGTCAATGATTCAAAATAACTATTTAATGAAAAATGGAGGTTAAAAATATAAAATCTTGAAACTAAGAACCAAATTGAAAAAAACTCAAATCTCAAAGGTACAATTGTAACATTATGAAATTTATGCACTAAATTGAAACCAAATTCAAAATTTAACTATGATCAAATAGAAATTAGATCCAAAATCTATAAGAAAAAAAAAAAAAAAACGTATTTTCCCTTAAATTTATGGGTACAAAATCTTCGTAATAAACAGCCTACCCTAAATTTAGAATATTTAAAACGCAATTTTTATTATTTCTTCATAAATCACTTTAAATCTTAATAATAATAATAATAATAATAATAATAATAATATAGGTTAGCTGCCCCCTCCCAACCCCCCTCCACTCTCGAGATTTAATCCAACCAACCAATATTTATTGGTCTTAAAAAGATTGATTGAAGTGGAGGAAAGTTAAACCGGAAAATGTTGCTGTAATCTTTTATTAATTTGGACTAATTTTGAAAATTGGAACTTCTTTTTTAAAAGGAAAATAGAAAGTTTTGTCGTAACTTCTTTTATATAATAAAATAGAAAATATAATTTAATAATATTTTGCTTCAGACAAATTTCAAAATTTAGTATTTCTTAATCTCTCTGTGTGTGTCTCTCTTTTCGTGTGGTTGAAATATAATATAAACGGATATCGAGGGGGAAAATTAATTTAATAAGAAATTTAAATAAATAAATAAATAAATAAATAAAAACGTGACCACACTACGGTACAGGATTGGCAAGCCCCATTAGATTAGGCCACCAATAATTTTAACATCGTACCGATTACTGAAACACCAAAAGCTTTTGTCTAAATCACGCCTAGGTTTATGACTGTGGACCCCACACAAGTTTTTCTTTTTAATTTTATTTTTAGTATAATAAGGGGAAGGATTTAAGTGCCCATTTGATAAAGAATTGAAAAAGAAAGAGATCCATGAAAACAAAGTTGAGTTTTATGTTTTTAAATATGTGTTTGGTAGTAGATTTAGAAATTAAATTCTAATTAAATAATTGTTTAAAAACGTGTTTGATATTATATATTTATAAATTATAAATCTAATGGTAGGAACTCACTAATATTTAGTAAATAATAAATTATTATTAATTTATTTACAAAGATGATTTATATTAAGAAGTTATATAATTATTATTTTTTAATATTATATAATTCATAACACATCATATAATACATATTAAATATTTTAAAAAATTAATTGAGCTTATAACATGACATATTGTATTTATGAATTTTTTATTTTTAATGAATATAATTTTACATTTTAAAATCTAAGACTCAGTATCTGGATAAAATAAAAACATAAATATGTTGTTTTTAAAATTTACACTATTTGAGCTACAGAATCTGAAAACAGTTTTCAAAAATAGAATTTGAGTTGTCTATCAAACATGTATTTGTTGAATTCAATGAATCTGAAAACATAAAACGAAATCTTTACTCTCTACCAAACAAGCCATAAACTAGAGACTATGATGAAGGATTTAAACTAAAGATTTTATAATCGTTAACATATATTATATGTCAGTTCATTTTATTCAACTTTTTCATATTTAGAAGTTTACCACTACAACAAGGGATTCATGTTTAAATTTGTAATGGTTGATAACTAACATACATGTCGACTAGATTTGAGGTTAAATTTTCATACTTTACGTTTTGAAAATCGTTTAAATATAATTTTTTTTAGGAGATCGAATCTTACACCTCTAAAATATGTAAAATATCCGAAAACTACCTAGATTAAAGTAAGATGGTAATAAAATAAAAGGTCTAAAATAATATGTTAACTATTTTTGATTTTTTTTTTTAAAAAAACTTTTATGAGTGTTTTTCTCACTAATATATAAACATATATTTTGTAGAGACTAACGAGGAAGAGAGAGGAGGAGGGAGAGATATGGAGCACTAGTGGAAGTGCTAGCAAAGTTCCTTAAAGGCAAAAGATAAGAGAATAAATGAAAACAAAAGAGGAAATTGACAAATCTCATGTCCAATCATTAAAATAAACGAATATAATATTAATATAATTTTCCAAGTCAACTAACTAATAATTGTCGTCTATTACTAATGTTTGCAATTATGACTTCATTCCAACAAAAATGAATATTCGTCAAAATGAGATACTTCAGCTCACATCAAGTATGTACTAATCTTTTCAATTTCTCTCATTTTTTTCTATTTATTTTCTTGATTGGCGGTTTTTTTCTCCATTATTCATTTATAACGTAGTATTTGATTACTACTCATATTATCATATTAAGTTTTGAGAAAAAATGAAAAGAAGAAAGATTACTCGTGCTTAGAAAATATTATTTTATTTGGACTAATTTAATTAATTTTAATTTGACATGAAGTTGAAGACTAGACCAAAGTAAACATAGCTCAATTAGCATGTTAATGTTTAAGAGGTATGTGGTTCAAATCTCTTATCTTATTGTACTAAAAATAAAAATGAAAAGAAGTTGGGGATCAGAAATTCTGTTGGTGGGGTTGATAAACTTGATTTTGTAATGATTTGTATTTATAGTAGAGTACAATCCCTAATGTTTACTCTTTGATTATTTTTTTTTGTAAAATGTAAATTTAACTCGAGTGTTTTATAGTTTGTTTCTGAATATAGATTTGTCTCGAGAGTTTTACATTGTTCTCGAATGTGAATTTGTCTTGAGAGTATTACAACTTGTTTTCGAATGTAGATTTTTCTTAAGGGCTTAAAGTTTGTTCTCAATATTAACTCTTGAACTTCAATTGAGGTATTCAATTCTTCAAACATATTTTTTTACCAAAATCTTCAATCTTCAAGTCTTTGGTTCAAAAAGTCTTCATGAATTTTTGGAGAGTCTTGGTCTCTAAGGCATTTTTTTAAGAATTCTCTTACGTTTTGAAGTTTCTACGAGTTTTCCTCTCAAGATTTAAACTTCGGACCTTAACAATAGACAACTCATCTATTTATAGAGCTTTTCGTAGATAGTGTGGGCTCAAGCTTAGTTGGCTTGGGTTGAGCTTGAGCTTTATTGGTTTTGGCCTTAATACTTTGGACTTGAAATGTGTTAGACTTTAGGTCTAACCTTTAGGACTTTGGGTTTAATTATTATTTAACGAATCCATTTAACTGAGTAACCTCGGTTCAAATACCACATGATCCAATTTGATCAAACTAGGCTTACTTTTAATCGAATGACCATGATGAAGTTTGGAATTACTTTTTTTTCCCTCCAAATTTAATTTCGGACATATGGTAATTTATAATTAGTCCCACTTCTAATAATATATAATTTATTCTTCATTTAAAGCTAATGACCTGACAACCTGTGATATTGATCAAAGTTTCTCATTCAACAAATACTCATTCCATATTATTAACAAAGTAAATAAAACATAGAGATAACATTGGTCGTCGCAAATAATCAGACCAAAAGTATTAGCAAATATAATATAATTAAAAAGAATTGTAAATATAGAAAAATTTAGATCTAGTTCTCATAGAGTGATAAACCATATCACTGATAGGAGTTTATTAGGAGTCTATTAGTGATATAGTCTATCATTGATAGATTTTTCTATATTCGAAATTATTTTGAAATATTGCTATACACTTAAGTGTTGGTGCTAAAAGTGTTGTTCATTGCAATTACCCTAAAAAAAAATTAAACATTAGAGTTTATATTCCAATAATTACTTAGGATTACAAAAAATAACCCCCAACCTCGATGAACCTAGGGCACATTACTCAAGTTTTACCACACAAAACCCTAAAAAAACATTTTTATAGAAATCATGATAGTATTAACTAGATTCACACGCGTATTTTCAAGGTAGAGAGTTGGCTCGCGGTAGCATTGTGACACTACGATTTCATAATGCACCTTCATTCCGACTTTGTGGCCACGACTTATTGGAAACATAGTAGAACCTCAGAATATAAATCAAGAGACAAGAGAAGAAGACTGTTCTCTTACTCACACAATTTAGGAGAAATAAAAACTTGAATATTTTTTTAACTTACTTTTCTTGCTTACAAATGAGAAATCTTATACATATTTATACTTATAGAAAAGTATATCAAAAGACATCAACATTAAATATCAATAAATGTGACTCTTCACTAATACATGAGCATTCATCAATGTATTTAGTAATTCATGTATCCAACTATTCCTTGTATGTCAACTAGTCATGTATGTAATAATGTAATTCATGTATTTTAATAAAAGTCTAGATTAGTTTTAGCATCCTCCCTTAATCTAGACTTGAGCAACTCCAAATTTTTTTCCTTCTGAACTTGACAAATAAGTTAAACTTCAACGCCTTTATAAAAATATTTGCCACTTGATCTTGAGGTCTTATAATATTTCACTATCACTTCTCCATCTTTAACCAAGTCTCTAATAAAATGATACTTAATTCTTATATGCTTGCTTCTTCCATGAAAAACTGGATTATTTGATAATGCTATGGCAGAACCATTATTGCAAAATAGAACAATCTCACGTCTTTGAGTACACTTCAATTCTTTCAACATCCACCTAAGCCATAAAGCTTGACATCCAACTGCAGATAAAGAGATATAGTATGCTTCGGTGGTAGAAAGAGCAACAGTAGGCTATTTCTTTGAAATCCATGAAAAAACACTTGAACCAATTCTAGAATCATAATCAGATGTACTTTTATGATCATCCACATTACCGCCTCAGTCACTATCACAAAAATCAGACAACACTGATTTTGAAACTTTCTTGTAATAAATTCAAAAATTAATGGTGCCAAGAATGTAACAAAGAACTCTTTTACCTACATCCCAATGACTTCTTTTCGGGTTTGTCATGAATCTACTTAACATACTTACAACAAATAAAATAGCAGGTCTTGTTATCGTCAAGTACATCAAGCTTCCAACTAAACTTCAATACGGACTTAGATCAACTTCTTCTCCAATATCATTCTTGCTCAATTTGAATTTTGTATCCACAGGCATGTTGCAAGGAAAAACATTTTCCATCCTAAATTTTTTCAACAAATCACGAGCATACTTTTGTGTGAAATGATAATCTCTCCATATTTTTTTATTAACTTCAATTCCAAGAAAATAATGGATGAGACCCATATCACTCATCTCAAATTTCCTTTTCATGGAATTCTCTAAGTCATCACTCAATAGTTTATCATTTCTATTAAAAAGTAATCATCAATGTAGAGTGAAATAATAAGAAACTTTCCATGCTTATCTGGTTTCCATTGTTGGAGTTAAAAGTCCATTTCATGTTAACATATACCAGATACTAAAATCCATTCTTATCTGGTTTCCGTTGTTGAAGTTAAAAGTCCATTTCATGTTAGCATATGAGAATAAGGTATATGAGAATAAGTTATACTCCTAAACACTCTCTATTGAAATCATCGATGAAGGTTATGAAATATCGATTACCTCCGCTTGATATTGTATGCACGAGACCACACAAATTTGTACGAATCGACTCGAGAGGTTTGGAGGCTCTCCAAGCTTTACTAATTGGAAACAGATCTCGGTGATGTTTTACAAGTATACACACTTCACAAATATCTGCCTCATGGTTGATATTTTGTATGCCTCTCACCATATGGTTTTTGCACAAATATGATATTGATCTTCAATTCAAGTGACCATATTGAAAATGCCAAAGCCAAGATGGATCCTTCAATATGTTGCTAAAGTAAGATATTTGTCCATATGTAATTTTAAGAGGAAACATCTTATTAGCAGTCATTTTTACCTCGACAATAAAAACACCGGTCTGATCTTTGATTACACATACACCACCTTCAAATGAAATTTTTAGACCTGGCTGAATCAGTTGGCCAATACTCAGAAGATTATGCTTCAGACTTGAAATATAGTAAAAATATTGAATCCCGATGCGAAAGCGTTTAAACTTTCCGTCTTTGAATTGGGAAGGAAACAACACAAAATTGACTTTATAGACAAGAAAAAAAGGTTAAGTATTTCAACAAAAGAAATTTAGAAAAAAAAAACTTTGAAAACCAATTTCTTCAAGGACCTCTATGAAATTCCTCTGCTTGAACTCTCAATATCACAAACGGATCCCACTAAAAGATTACATAACTATTCTCAGGGCCAGAATCAATGGATTATGGGATCTAAATTGGCGAGGAGTAGATAAATTTTTTTGGAGAGAATAATTTTCTATGAAAGATTAAGAGAGAAAAACAAAAGTTGTAGGGTGGTGAAAATGAAATTTTTCACAAAAGACTTTTTCTGTTTGTGTATAAAACATAAAAACTTATGTAAGGGAAAATAACTTCCTCTCACACTCACTCTTCACTCCCCTACAATTATTTTTAGGGGAATTATTTTTCTAATTAAAATAATGAATTTATTTAATTAAGTTATATAATATATATAAATATATATAGTATATATAGTATAATAAGTATTTCATATATATATAAAAATTAAAGAGTATTAATTAATTAATCAATATCACATATTATTTCATCATGCATTTAAATCATATAAAAATGTATATCTCTCTCTTAGCCTATAGTTTTAATATGAATCCAATTCATATTAATTTAATATTCGAAGTTTTAATTATAAATCATATTTATAATTAACTATATACTATAATGTACCATTATACATTATAATTTATATTAATCCTGATTAATATAAAATTTTCTAAATTAATTTAAACATTTCAAATTATTTTAACAATTCAAATTATTCCAAAATTAATTGGTTCTTGTTTTACCCTTAGTGAGTTAGTGAAGAGACCTAATGAACCTACAAATTAGAAGCTTTAATGATTTGAGATTAAATTAATCAAACTCTTTAATTAATATTATCATCATTCATTAACTGTAGGTCACTCCACTAAAGACCCACAGCTGCGTTCTTCGCACTGTAGATATATTTCTGTGTCCATGAATATAACCAGTCATTAATAAATAGATCTTCATGAATTGCTCATAATTACAACTTGGTCAAAATTTTCGTTTTACCCTTGTAATTACATCTTTCTCCTTAAGTCCCACTAATCCTCTAATAAACAACTTGTTTATGGTCCTACCATAAACAAATCCCTCTCAGGACAATGAGAGGAAGGAGCCCCTTATTTAGGACCCGAAGTCAATATTTAAGAGAGTAATTCATCTACTTTCCCTAAAGCGAGAAGGAGTGAGTTCCATCTTGTGGAATTATGTTTCTAACTCCCTACTTGGAGAAATCCCCAAAATGGTAGGCTTATTGAGTCAGCAACATGGGTCATTCTCACCCATACATATCAAAGGATTGCCTTAAAAAACAGGAGTCCATAACCCACTCAGGGTTGAGATCGAACTTGAAGGAAATTGGAAGCGAGATTTCCATGAGCAGCGGAACAAGATTATTCCAAATTACAATCATAAATGAACATAACATTTACAATCGACTTCAAACAAGCGGTTATACAAATAATACAGAAATTACAGTATGAAAAACTCAAATGAACAAAGAGAGAAACTCTACGAACATTTGAAGATGTGTCTCCACGCTCCATTGCGTACGACGGCTCGAACAACAGAAACCTCGAACGCTCGATCTACACGACCGCAACACCACAACAAACACAGCATGAACTCTTCGCGCTCGTCCTCAACGATCGCTTCGGCCACGAACTCCTCAGCAACAACACGAACGGCCTCCAGAAAACCTTGATGGTATCGAGTTGAGTTTGACGCCACGAATAAGGCTACCTTGGTATTCTCAGTGTGAGAATCCAGAAGGTGGGCTTTGTTTGGACTTGGTATGAGGTAGGTGAAGGAGGAAACATCGATCGCGTACACGACTGGGCAAGTGAGAGATGGCGGAGACTTATCGTATAGGTCGATGCCCAATCGTTTATATAAAGCTAAGTGATCGTCTAGCAAAAGCCATGCGATCGTTTAGCTCATCGTTTAGCTTCGTCTGTCGTTTACAAACTCTACATGATCATTTACTTAGGGCAAGCGATCGTCTAGCAAAACTATGCGATCGTTTAGTAAATATTGCATGATCGTTTAGCTTGCCACTGCACGATCGTTTAGCTCGCCCAGCCGTCGTTTAGTAAATCCGTATTTACTTGACGACTCTGTGAGTTTCTTTTTTCGCTAAGAGAATAATCTTAAAACCTTTTTCAATCGTTTGTAAATCATCTTTTCAAAATAGAAAAACCACTTTCCTTTTAAACTCACGGTTACTATGAATTCAATAACCACCCACTACTTTGGTTATTAAAGAAAAATAATTAATTATCCAATAGTTAATATTATTATAAATATAAATGATAACCAACTTATCATAATATATTTATAACCCATAGTTTTAATATTTCATCTCATGAAACATATAAGCCATAGTTCTTTTTCTATTCCATGGTACTTAATGTAAATCTCATTTACATTAATCTTCCACTAGATGTATCTCATACATCAAACCGATTATATCATATATAATCAAAATACCTCTTGTCAATTTGAATATTTCAAATCAATACCAAGAACTAATTCTCAACTGAATCCGTTAAGATACCAAGGGGACCTCATGGACTTGTAGCTCAAAGCTTCAACGGTACGTGAATAATCGACTAAACTCTTTAGTCACAGAATCCACATCCGTTAACTGCCAGACACTCCACTAAAGACCGACAGCTGAACTCTTCTTACTACAGATATATTATGTGTCCATCTTAACCAATCAGCAGTGCGATAACCCTTCATAGATTGCTCGTAAGTACAGCTAGGCCAATAACCGTTATGCCCCTGTAGTTACATCTGTCTCCTTAAGTACCACTGATCGCTCTAATGAACATAAATCATAGTCCTACTATGACTGAGTCTTTTCTTCCAAAGAGAAGCTATGGCCACTATGTTCAAGCCCCGGAATCAGCTCTTAAGGGAGCAATCTCTCTACTTATCCCTACTTTGGGAAAGAAGTGAATTCCATCTTGTTGATTGAGTTCCCAGCTCCTAGATCAGACAAGTCCCCAAAAAGGTAGGCATGTTGAGTTGTCAATCTGGCCACTCTCACCCATACTAATTAAAGAATCGCCTTCAAAGGCAGGAGTTGCCAAAACACTCAAGATTGAGGTCGTGTCACCTATAGTCATTTAGGTGAGATGCAAGTGTTTAGTATCAACGACGTTGTATACAGAGTCTAGTCATCTCGTGGTCCATGTCTTATATAAACTCTTTGTATAAGACACCCCCACTCGCACGTTCCCACATGAATGGTTAGAATCTACCATCTGTAGTAGTTTACAACACTTGCAAACCTCTATAAAGTGGGCCGTATCCGTAGTATCACCAGATCAGGTATCCCACCTTAATCCTTATACTACAGACCTATTTAGGTTATCACTTAAGGCATGATCCACTTGTATATCACATATACATGCTTAAGTTTACATAAGATAACCAAGGAGTTCTCTTTATTGGATATGAGTAAATGTCAGAATTAAATAAAACTTATTTTATTCATTAAATAATGTGTATCTTTACAAAACAACGAGACTCCGGGAGAATTAGGACACCAATCCCAACAGAATTACCTATGGCCATCCTATGAAATGTTAGTCTCTTCAATTAACGGTGTTATAAAGAGAGATAAAAACATTTCGTGGTTTAATCTTATACAAACTCTTTGTATAGGATGCCTCAATTCACATGTCTCCACATGAATGATTTGGATCAAATCATTTATAACGACTATTGTAATACTTAAAAAGTGAGTCGTATCCATAGTGTCACTAGGATAAGGTACCCAACCTTATCCATATACTACCTTTTAGGTTATTACTTGAGCATGATCTATTCGTACGTCTACCACATACTATTCAAGATACATAAAATAACCTTGGATCTTAGTTTATTGGATTGAGTTAATGTGTTCTAAATGTCTAACAAAATACTACTTATTTTATTAAATAAATAATTTTTATTTACAAACTACAAATTGCAAGATCCATGAGAATAACACCTCGACCTTTGACTTAAATCTGGTATTATCACCAGCTTTTACTTCACTTTGGAGAGATCATCCAAAGTAAAAAATATACTTTTATTTTCTATCACGTGGTTACTACAATCACTATCAAGATACCATGTAAGCTCTACAAACATCACCTTGAGCACTATATTCAAGAAATAGAATACCTTTATCATTTTTCTCCTCTTTATGCATCATTGTGAAATTCCCATCTCCATTTTTCGGTGCTCAATAGTTTGCTTGAAAATGATATTTTTCTTGCTATTAAAACATTGAATGCGAGAAAAATTACCTCAACCACTTCCTTAGTTTCTACCAAAGTTTCTTCCTTTTCCGTTTCCTCTTCCTTGAGATGAGGAAGAGCTTTCTTGTGGATTTTCAGAATTCACACCATTTTTTTTATCATAGTTTCTTCCACCACCTCGTCTGCCATGAATATCATAGTTTCTTCCACCTCCTTGTCTGCCATTCACAAGTCCCAACACCAACTGCTAATCAAGAGAAAATCCTTGGGGTACTGAACTGGGGATCTACATCTGGGGATCTACATCTACCCGTGGGGTACTTGACTCATTTGTGGAAGTCACATCCTGCTCTACTGAGTCTCTAACTCTTTTCCCTTTTGGATCTGGGTCCCGTCTAGCTTCAGGACCTTCGCTGGTAGGGTCAACATTCCTCTCCTCAGTCTGCTTGCTCAGCATGCCACTTTTCCTCAGCATTTTTGCCTAGTTATTAAGTACACACGTTAGGGACTTACATATTGAACTTAATCTAATGCATGAACTCTCTCTTTCACCCCAAAATCTTATGCTTTAATACTAATCTGGTATCAACTAACTCTTTAACCTTCCCAGAAACTTATGCTCTGATACCAAGCTGTCACACCCCGCCCCAGACCACGCTCTTAGCCTAGGAAAGGGCGTGACTGCAGTAGTTATCAACCATTTTGTTGACACTTACTGCCTAATAACTCTTTCAGAATAACTATGATACCAAGATCTAACTCATATACAGCGGAATGCCTTATAGGCCAAAAAATTATTAATTCAGAAACATAACATGTTTAGAGTAATTACAACGCTAGATTCACAAGTCCCATAGCCCAAAATCTTAGTCCCTATATGAACAACTATAACATGTGTACAATATTTACAGTAACCACCTAACAGACGGGTTACAATATCTTTATCCTTTAGTGGCAGAGTAGATGCAGAGCTATCTTCTGAGGATTTGACTGCTACCTGGGGGAAAGGAAAACATTTGAAAACGAGGTGAACTTGCTAGCCCAGTGAGTGACTTAAGTAAGATAATCGATTCTCATGTAAAAGTCTCAATAAAAAGTTTAAACTGAAATATAAACTTCTACAGTACCTTGTACTGCAGTATAAACATTTTCCAAGCATAAAACATATAAAGCTATTTTAAATCATGAAACAGTAAAACCGTTTCTCAGTTGAGAATAACCTTGCTGTGGTTAAAATAATCCCAACACCAACTACTAGTCAAGAGAGAACCCTTTTGCTCAATCTCTGACTCTAACTACCTTCATGCACGTGGCCATACTAAGTACCGCCATACCTTAGGTACTTCTGCTCAGATACCTTCTCAAATGTCCTTCAATATCGAGCTGTTAGGATACCTTCTCAAACGTCCTTCGGTATCAAGTGGGTTGGGTACCTTCTCAAACGTCCTTCAGTACCAAGTTGGTTAGATACCTTCTCAAGTGGGTTGTGGTTTGGCCGAAATCTCAAAATCTTCAAGACTGGCTCAAGCTTACCCGACAGCCTGACCCTTCTGTCTTCTTCTCAGTTTCCAGCCCAATCCATTAGAGCTTTTTCTCCAGCAGCCCTACCCTAAAATCTAGACTTTCAGAAATTTCAAGAGGCTTTGAAATCACCCCAAACTCACAAGTATATTGGGAGAACTTCTCGTCCCAAGTTGATACTGTTTTCCAGATTTCACTGTCCACTGTGTCCCCCTTGAAGCTCTATGATCAACGCATGGATCTTGCTCTCAACGCAATGTTTACTTAGCTCTCCCAGTATTTTTAATGTCTTTTTGAATTGTGATATGAAAAAGAAGTCCTTGGCTCTATTTATAGGCATCCAAACACTCTCCAAGGTCGACACCTCCTACTTGGCTGCATGTCCAAGTGTTTCCTTCTCACACTATCAATGCAATGTTTCAATCAATGCAATCTAAGAGTCTTTGTCCTACATAGCCAACGCATGGGCTTCAATTTGCATGTCCTCTTATGAAACCACCTCATTTGTTTAAGGCTTAAGGTTTCCTCCTAAGAAGACACATGTTTGATGACATCCTCCATGTGACCTCATCCTTCATATACGTCCACAAACCCTTGGTTGTTCAACGCATAGCAACCCTTTGTTCCACTTGGTTTCAACTCACCACCATCGCAACCCAACTTAGTCACCGCAAGCCTTAACCATCGCAAGAGCCAACCACCACCAACACATAGGATGGTCGCTCGTCCTCGATGCATTGCTAGTTCAGCATCACCGTCAGGCTCACTCGGCATGGGCGCATGGCATTTGGCATAGGCGCTGGTCATCGACGCATGGGCGTGTGGCATATGTGCTGGGCATCGCTCGTAGGGCTCGCTCGGCCTCATGGGCGCTTGGCAGGGCGCTCGACGTAGGGCCGCTTCCCCGTATGGTCACTCGACGCATGGGCTGGGTACTTGGCAGAGACGCTTGGCATGGGTGCTTGATGCATGGGCTGGGCGCTCGGCAGAGGCACTCGACGCATGGGCGCTTGGGAGGGTGCTGTGCATTGATGCATGCCACCCTTTCAATGCATGCCTTGCCCGCATCCTCGCCTACCCTTGTGCCATCCAACCTTCCAACGTATCACTTCAACTTTCCTACCACCAACGCATCCATCACCACTCTTTCAACGCATCTATCACAAGTTTTATACTTAGCCAAATTTCCAAGTTTTTCCCCAAAAGTCAAGCTTCTAAATTCACACTTTTCTTCTAATTTTTCACCCTTTTCTCTATCATTACACACTAGTTTCCACATCAACCTACTCACCACACTAGTCTCAGTAGGGAACATACTCAAGTAGAGAAATTAGGATTCGGGGTTCACATTTACCTCCCCTTTATGTAAATTTCTTCCTCGAAATTTCACTACAAGTCCGTCAATTAAACAACTATAGATACTTGTTTCTGATTTGCTCTTTGACTTCCCACATTGCTTCTTCCGTGCTATGGTTTCGCTTTAGTACCTTTACCAATGGGATTGTCTTATTCCTTAAGACCTGTTCTTTTTTATCAAGGATCTCCACTGGTTCTTCTTCGTAAGACAAATTCTCTCTCAACTGTACTGGTTGCTCAGACAACACATGGGTAGGATTTGGCACATACCTTCTAAGCATTGCCACATAAAACACGTCATGAATATGAGATAACTCTGGAGGTAAATCCAATCGATATGCCATTGGGCCAACTCTTTCTATTATCTCGTAAGGTCCAATATATCTCGGGCTTAATTTCCCTTTCCTACCAAACTTGAGTATTCCTTTCCACGGAGATAACTTAAGAAATACTTTGTCACCAATTTCAAACTCCAATTCTCTTCTCCGCTTATCGGCATAACTCTTTTGCCTATCTCAAGCTATCTTAAGATTATCTCTTATAATCTTAACGTTATCTGATGTCTGTTGCACAAGTTCTGGGCCTAGTAATTTCCTCTCACCGACTTCATCCCAACATATCGAAGTTCTACATGGCCTTCTGTATAGTGCCTCATATGGTGGCATCCTGATACTTGAATGGTAACTGTTGTTGTACGCAAATTCGATTAACGACAGATTTGTATCCCAACTACCTTTGAATTGCAATATACATGCTCTCAGCATATCCTCTAATGTCTGGATTGTCCGCTCAGACTGACCATTCGTCTGTGGATGAAAAACGCTACTAAAATATAACTTGGTTCCCATAGCTTTCTGCAAACTAGGCTAAAACTTTGATGTAAACTTGGAGTCTCGATCTGATACAATTGAAACTGAAGCTCCAAACTGACTTACAACTCGGTCAACATACAACTTAGCTAATTGGTCTAGGGTAAAAGTAACTTTAACAGGTAAAAACTTAGCTGTTTTATTCAATCTTTCCATAATTACCCATATACCATCATAGCTCGTTGGTGTCCTAGGTAACCCAAACAGGAAATCCGTTGTAATATGCTCCCATTTCCACTCTGGTACTGGGAGTGAATTAAGTAATCCTGCTGGTCTCTGTCTTTCCGGCTTTACTTGTTGACATATTAGACACCTGTCAACATACTTCGCTATTTCTCTTTTCATACCAGGCCACTAGTACGATCTCTTTAATGTTCTATACATCTTCGTACTGCCCAGATGCATAGCATAGGCCGAACTGTGTGCCTTTTCTAGAATAGCTTGTTTAAGTGTTAAGTTATTAGGTACGTATACCCTGTTCTCTTTTAATAGCACTTTTTCTATTCTTAATTGGTAGTCCGTCCTCAATCCTTTACCTACTTCTTCAGCTAACTTCTGAAGACTGGAATCCTTTAACTGTTCACGTAGAATATCTTCTACAAGAGTATGACACACTTGAAATGAAGCTAGTAAACCTCCTGTTTGACCAACTGATAATGCTGCCCTAGCATTATACAACTCATGAATCAGTGCCCTTCACTGAATTGATAATAGCTTTAGCTGATCTGGTTTTTTGACTTAGAGCATCAGCTACCACATTTGCTTTACCTGGGTGATAATCAATGGTATAGTCATAATCTTTGATCAGCTCGATCCATCTTCTCTGTCTCAATTTCAGTTCCTTCTGATCAAAGATATACTTCAGACTCTTATGATCCGTGAATATATGACAACTCTCACCAAACAGGTAATGTCTCCACAACTTTAGAGCTAACACAACTGCTGATAACTCCAAATCGTGTGTAAGGTAGTTACATTCACGCTCCTTTAACTGTCGAAAAGCATAAGCTACTACCTTTCCCTCCTGCATCAACACACATCCTAACCCTTGTCGGGATGCATCACAATAAACCTCAAACTCTTTACCTGATGTAGGTAGAGTTAATACGGTTGCTGATACTAACCTCTGTTTCAACAATTGAAAACTGTGCTCGCATTCTGGCGACCACTCAAACTTCGCATCTTTTCTGGTCAGGTTTGTCAATGGTAGAGCTATCTTAGAAAAGCCATCCACGAATCTCCAGTAATAACCTGCTAAACCCAGAAAACTGCGTACTTCTGTTACATTTAGGGGTCGTTCCCAGTGAACTATTGCTTCTATCTTTTGGGAATCTACGCTAACTCCGTCAACTGGAACTATATGCCCAAGGAATACGACTTGGTTTAACCAAAAATCGCACTTACTAAATTTGGCATATAACTTCTTTTCCCTTAGCATCTGCAACACCATCCTCAGATGTTCTTTGTGTTTCTTTGCGCTACTAGAATATACTAGTATATCGTCTATGAAAACTATCACAAATTGATCCAGATAAAGATAAAATATCCTATTCATCAAATCCATAAATACCGCAGGAGCATTTGTCAATCCAAATGGCATTACTAGGAACTCATAATGTCCATACCTAGTTTTGAATGCAGTCTTTGGAACATCTGTGTCTTTCACCTTCAACTGGTGATAACCTGATCTCAAATCTATCTTCGAGAACATCGTGGCTCCCTTTAACTGATCGAAGAGATCATCTATACGAGGCAATGAGTACTTATTCTTAATGGTCACCTTATTCAACTATCTATAGTCTATATATAATCTAAGAGTACTGTCTTTCTTCTTAACAAACAAGACTGGCGCTCTCCAAGGCGACGCACTAGGTCTAATGTACCCCTTATCTACAAGTTCTTGTAACTGAATTTTTAACTCCTTCAGTATCGTTGGTGCCATCCTATATGGTGCCTGGGATATAGGTGTTGTACCTGGGACTGACTCAATAGTAAACTCTATTTCCCTGTCAGGTGGTAAGCCTGGTAACTCTTCAGGGAACACATCTAAGAATTCTTGTACCATAGGTACATCCTCAGGTCTCAGCTTCTTATCCTGTGAAACTGCTACATAGGCCAAATAGGCTTCATATCCTTTACTCAGCAGTTTCCTAGCCTTCATTGCAAATATTAAGCTTCCTGGAAGTATTCTTTTACTTCCTACCAGGGTTATCTCTTTTTCACCTGGTTTTCTAAACACTATTTCTATCTTAAAACAATCCATAGTAGCATAGTGTTTACTTAGGAAATCCATACCTAAGATAACATCAAACTCTAGTAATTCTAATGGAATCAAGTCAACCCATAAACTCTGATTTCTAAGAATTACTTCACAATGCCTATAATACTCATGTACAACTAGAGTATCTCCTACAGGTGTAGAGATAAACAAATCTTCCTTCATACGCTCAGGCACTCTATCTATATGCAATGCACACATGCTAGATATGAATGAGTGCATAGCACCAGGATCAAATAATGCATAAGCGGATTGTTTACATAAAGTTATCGTACCAGTTATGACATCTGGAGCCTCTTCCGCTTCCTGGTGTGTCATAGGTAAACTCTACTCTGCTGCTGTTACTATTGGGGTCATCCAGCTACCCCTTTCTGCTTAGCTGCGCCGGATCACTCACCTCTAGTTCCGGTCGCTCTAGGTCGGTCTACAATCTGGGTAACTTCTTAACTAGGGACAATCTCTCTTGAAATGCCTCGCTTGTCCGCATTGAAAGCATACATTCCTATTGCCATAACATATTCCTGTATGAGGCCTACCACAGTTTACACAAAGTGGTCTCCTTCCTGTATTAACTGCTGACTCGCTAGCACGACCTGATACTGATTTACCACTCAGTCCAGCTGCAGGTCTTGACCTCTTTCGACCCAAACCTTGTTGGCTTGTGCCTCCAAAACTCTTCATACATGACTGTCTAGAGAACGGGGGTCTAAAACTCTTACTTCTCGTTTCTCCAGGCGTTCTAAACTGTCCCGCATCTGGCTGAAGTATATCTTCCCTTACTACACTCCGCTCAACTCGGATAGTGGTCTCAACTAACTGAGTGAAATTCACCCACTTAGATGTAAAGGTGACGGGTGTACGTATCTTTCTTCTTAGACCATTCTCAAATCTTCTACATCTCTTTTTCTCTTCCGCAATGATCAGAAAGGCATACTGAGATAACTCAGTAAATCTTTGCTCATACTCAACAACCGTCATCAACCCCTGAGTTAGCCTAAGAAACTCCTTCCTCTTCACTTCTTTAAAAGCACTAGGGTAGTATTTATCCTTAAATACTTGTCTGAACTCAGACCAAGTCATAGTTTCCGAACTACTCCTTCTGGCCTCTATCACTTTCCACCACTTCTCATCCCCTTTTTGCAGCAAGAATGTCGCTAACTCAACCTTACGGTCCTCAGGGCATCTCATAACATTAAAACATTTCTCAATAAAGTCCAACCAGATCTCAAC
Organism: Benincasa hispida; assembly: GCF_009727055.1. Taxonomy (NCBI): domain Eukaryota; kingdom Viridiplantae; phylum Streptophyta; class Magnoliopsida; order Cucurbitales; family Cucurbitaceae; genus Benincasa; species Benincasa hispida. Next base: position 27,462,752 of record NC_052355.1, on the reverse strand, counting down.
ATCTACTAGATCTGTTGCTCCATCGAACGTCGTGGCATCTAAAGCTTTCAGCCTCTCGACGTCGAATTTTTTCTCTAGATCGGTCTGAATCGATCCTACACTCACTGCCAATCTCTGAGCGATTCTATCAAACACTCAAGCCTCCATCTGGGGATCTACATCTACCCGTGGGGTACTTGACTTATTTGTAGAAGTCACTTTCTGCTCTACTGAGTCTCTAACTCTTTTCCCCTTCAGATCTGGGTCCCGTTTAGCTTCAGGACCTTCACTGGTAGGGTCAACATTCCTCTCCTCAGTCTGCTTGCTCAGCATGCCACTTTTCCTCAGCATCTTTGCCTAGTTATTAAGTAAGCACGTTAGGGACTTACATATTGGACTTAATCTAATGCATGAACTCTCTCTTTCACCCCAAAATCTTATGCTTTAATACTAATCTGGTATCAACTAACTCTTTAACCTTCCCAGAAACTNCCTTCATTGCAAATATTAAGCTTCCTGGAAGTATTCTTTTACTTCCTACCAGGGTTATCTCTTTTTCACCTGGTTTTCTAAACACTATTTCTATCTTAAAACAATCCATAGTAGCATAGTGTTTACTTAGGAAATCCATACCTAAGATAACATCAAACTCTAGTAATTCTAATGGAATCAAGTCAACCCATAAACTCTGATTTCTAAGAATTACTTCACAATGCCTATAATACTCATGTACAACTAGAGTATCTCCTACAGGTGTAGAGATAAACAAATCTTCCTTCATACGCTCAGGCACTCTATCTATATGCAATGCACACATGCTAGATATGAATGAGTGCATAGCACCAGGATCAAATAATGCATAAGCGGATTGTTTACATAAAGTTATCGTACCAGTTATGACATCTGGAGCCTCTTCCGCTTCCTGGTGTGTCATAGGTAAACTCTACTCTGCTGCTGTTACTATTGGGGTCATCCAGCTACCCCTTTCTGCTTAGCTGCGCCGGATCACTCACCTCTAGTTCCGGTCGCTCTAGGTCGGTCTACAATCTGGGTAACTTCTTAACTAGGGACAATCTCTCTTGAAATGCCTCGCTTGTCCGCATTGAAAGCATACATTCCTATTGCCATAACATATTCCTGTATGAGGCCTACCACAGTTTACACAAAGTGGTCTCCTTCCTGTATTAACTGCTGACTCGCTAGCACGACCTGATACTGATTTACCACTCAGTCCAGCTGCAGGTCTTGACCTCTTTCGACCCAAACCTTGTTGGCTTGTGCCTCCAAAACTCTTCATACATGACTGTCTAGAGAACGGGGGTCTAAAACTCTTACTTCTCGTTTCTCCAGGCGTTCTAAACTGTCCCGCATCTGGCTGAAGTATATCTTCCCTTACTACACTCCGCTCAACTCGGATAGTGGTCTCAACTAACTGAGTGAAATTCACCCACTTAGATGTAAAGGTGACGGGTGTACGTATCTTTCTTCTTAGACCATTCTCAAATCTTCTACATCTCTTTTTCTCTTCCGCAATGATCAGAAAGGCATACTGAGATAACTCAGTAAATCTTTGCTCATACTCAACAACCGTCATCAACCCCTGAGTTAGCCTAAGAAACTCCTTCCTCTTCACTTCTTTAAAAGCACTAGGGTAGTATTTATCCTTAAATACTTGTCTGAACTCAGACCAAGTCATAGTTTCCGAACTACTCCTTCTGGCCTCTATCACTTTCCACCACTTCTCATCCCCTTTTTGCAGCAAGAATGTCGCTAACTCAACCTTACGGTCCTCAGGGCATCTCATAACATTAAAACATTTCTCAATAAAGTCCAACCAGATCTCAACATCTACTAGATCTGTTGCTCCATCGAACGTCGTGGCATCTAAAGCTTTCAGCCTCTCGACGTCGAATTTTTTCTCTAGATCGGTCTGAATCGATCCTACACTCACTGCCAATCTCTGAGCGATTCTATCAAACACTCAAGCCTCCATCTGGGGATCTACATCTACCCGTGGGGTACTTGACTTATTTGTAGAAGTCACTTTCTGCTCTACTGAGTCTCTAACTCTTTTCCCCTTCAGATCTGGGTCCCGTTTAGCTTCAGGACCTTCACTGGTAGGGTCAACATTCCTCTCCTCAGTCTGCTTGCTCAGCATGCCACTTTTCCTCAGCATCTTTGCCTAGTTATTAAGTAAGCACGTTAGGGACTTACATATTGGACTTAATCTAATGCATGAACTCTCTCTTTCACCCCAAAATCTTATGCTTTAATACTAATCTGGTATCAACTAACTCTTTAACCTTCCCAGAAACTTATGCTCTGATACCAAGCTGTCACACCCCGCCCCAGACCACGCTCTTAGCCTAGGAAAGGGCGTGACTGCAGTAGTTATCAACCATTTTGTTGACACTTACTGCCTAATAACTCTTTCAGAATAACTATGATACCAAGATCTAACTCATATACAGCGGAATGCCTTATAGGCCAAAAAATTATTAATTCAGAAACATAACATGTTTAGAGTAATTACAACGCTAGATTCACAAGTCCCATAGCCCAAAATCTTAGTCCCTATATGAACAACTATAACATGTGTACAATATTTACAGTAACCACCTAACAGACGGGTTACAATATCTTTATCCTTTAGTGGCAGAGTAGATGCAGAGCTATCTTCTGAGGATTTGACTGCTACCTGGGGGAAAGGAAAACATTTGAAAACGAGGTGAACTTGCTAGCCCAGTGAGTGACTTAAGTAAGATAATCGATTCTCATGTAAAAGTCTCAATAAAAAGTTTAAACTGAAATATAAACTTCTACAGTACCTTGTACTGCAGTATAAACATTTTCCAAGCATAAAACATATAAAGCTATTTTAAATCATGAAACAGTAAAACCGTTTCTCAGTTGAGAATAACCTTGCTGTGGTTAAAATAATCCCAACACCAACTACTAGTCAAGAGAGAACCCTTTTGCTCAATCTCTGACTCTAACTACCTTCATGCACGTGGCCATACTAAGTACCGCCATACCTTAGGTACTTCTGCTCAGATACCTTCTCAAATGTCCTTCAATATCGAGCTGTTAGGATACCTTCTCAAACGTCCTTAGGTATCAAGTGGGTTGGGTACCTTCTCAAACGTCCTTCAGTACCAAGTTGGTTAGATACCTTCTCAAATGTCCTTCGGTACCTAGTTGGGCGGATACCTTCTCAAATGTCCTTCGGTATCGCGTTTTAAGTAAAACTAGTCATAAATGACTTTCTCTTTAAAGCAAGTAAAGTACAACACATATAAAAACATGGCTTTAAAGATACCGACGCATGTTGGGTATATTTAACACATATAAATAGCTTTTCAACAAACATCCCACACATGCATGCGTTTAAAACATAACTCATGGTTTGCTTGGAAATCACTTTGTAAAACTAGCTGGCATGAGAATAATCTTCTTTAAAACATGATTTCTTTAAAACATTTTAAATATTTTAGTCAAATGTTTTAGTCACTCACCTCGATCGCTTAGGAACTTTTCACTCTAGAATTTCCTTGTTTACCTCGGGCTCCCTTTTTCACCCCTAAAATCCAGATTCAAACTCAGATTACTCATCGTTATAAGCCTTATTTCGAGATACTTCCTTATACAAACATATTCTAAGATTTCTCAAGAAGCTTACCCTAAGATCTGAGCTCAGAAATCCTTGTGGTTTGGCCGGAATCTCAAAATCTTCAAGACTGGCCTAAGCTTACCTGACAGCTTGACCCTTTTGTCTTCTTCTTAGTTTCCAGCCCAATCCATTATAGCTTTTTCTCCAGCAGCCCTACCCTGAAAACTAGACTTTCATAGATTTCAAGTGGATTTGAAATCACTCCAAACTCACGAGTATATTGGGAGAACTTCTCATTCCAAGTTGATACTGCTTTCCAGACTTCACTGTCCACTGCGTCCCCCTTGAAGCTCTTTGATCAACGCATGGATTTTGCTCTCAACGCAATGTTTACTTAGCTCTCCCACTCTTTTTAATTTCTTTTTGAATTGTGATATGAAAAAGAAGTCCTTGGCTCTATTTATAGGCATCCAAACACTCTCCAAGGTCGACACCTTCTACTTGGCTACATGTCCAAGTGTTTCCTCCCCACACTATCAATGCAATGTTTCAATCAACGTAATCTAAGTGTCCTTCTCTTAAATAGCCAACGCATGGGCTTCAATTTTCATGTCCTCTTATGAAACCACCTTATTTGCTTAAGACTTAAGGTTTCCTCCCAAGAAGACACATGTTTGATGACATCCTCCATGTGACCTCATCCTTCATATGTGTCCACAAACCCTTGGTTGTTCAACGCATAGTGCCATCAACGCATAGCAACCCTTTGTTCCACTTGGTTTCAACTCACTACCATCGCAACCCAACTTAGTCACCGCAAGCCTTAACCATCGCAAGAGCCAGCCACCACCAATGCATAGGATGGTCGCTCGTCCTCGACGCATTGCTCACTCAGAATCGCCGCAAGGCTCGCTCAGCATGGGCGCTCGACGCATGGGTTTGGCGCTTGGCTGGGCGCTATGCATCGGCATGCCACCCTTCTAACGCATGCCTTTCCCGCATCCTCACCTACCCTTGTGCCATCTAACCTTCCAACGCATCACTTCAACTTTCCTACCACCAACGCATCCATCACCACCCTTTCAATGCATCTATCACAAGATTTATACTTAGCTAAATTTCCAAGTTTTTCCTCAAAAGTCAAGCTTTCAAATTCACACATTTTTTCTAATTTTTTACCCTTTTCTCTACCATTGCACACTAGTTTCCACATCAATCTACTCACCACACTAGTCTCAGTAGGAAACATATTCAAGTAGAGAAATTAGGATTCGGGGTTCACATTAACTCTTTTCTCAATTCCGCCGCATAGTATTTATATTTAAAAAAAACATACCAACCAACTCATTGTTTTATTTGTTACTGCAAAGGAATCAGAAATCATCGTCGTATACTGTCTCCATATTCCCTGTGTTCAACCTTGGGCTTACCAGGAAACCTAGTAGGATTTATACTTGGATCTTGCTAGGAAAACTTGCATGCATAATGCATACATCACCACCGCAATATAAACCATTATTTCATCATATTCACAATGCATCAACCTCATAATATAAATCAAGAGACAAGAGAAGAAGATTGTTTTCTTACTCACACAATTTAGAAGAAATGAGAACTTGAATATTTCTTAACTTACTTTTCTTGCTTACAAGTGATAAATCTTACACATTTATACTAGTAGAAAAGTACATCAAAAGACATCAACATTAAATACCAATACATGTGATTTTTCACCCATACATGAACATTATTTAATAATTCACACATCTATTCCTTGTATATCAACTATTCATGTATGTAATAATGTAATGCATGTATTTTGATAAAAGTCTATATTATTTCTAACAGTGTTCACACTATGGGTTGTGTATCAGCGTTGTCTTTTCGAGACCACTAGCTTTAAAATTTTGTTTTGGCTCCATAAATTTAATACATTGCTAAAACGATTGAAACATATGTTTCGACCAACATGTGAGAAATTCAAACCGTGTAAAACCTCATGTATTGTTGATGTCAAGCATATTATTTATCTATTTCATGTATCAAATGTCTCCAATTGTTTTATAAAGATTTTAGAGTTGTAAGAGTCTTGAAACAATATTTTGAACTTCCAAAGTCTCATAATGCTTTCTAAATATCTTCCATGTGTTTTGAACATTGAATCATCTATTCTATTTATAGTGTTTTTGTTATTTTGTATGGTCTTATTTGATTTTTGAAATTATAGTCACGATTAATTTTAAAACATGTAGAAGATAAATCCAACGACTAGTTTTTTAAACATCTAAGTTTTCTGTTTTTTCAATCATGTAGTTGATATCTCTTATAACTATAAAAGAGAAGAATCATAAGACATAAAAAAATGATAAAAAACCAGAATTAGTACTCGTCTCTATAATTTTTTCAAGACAAAAAATCTTCTCGTGGATGTTGGCTCTTTCTTTGGCCGAACCACATAAACCCTTTTGTCTTCTTCTTCTTCATCTTCTCCATTTGCATGCATAAAACACAACATTAGAGAGTTTCTAACCCTAAGGGAAATCATCTGAAAGAGAGGAAAGCTAGAGAGAGAGTTAGAGTCTTACCTTCTGATTGAATTCAACACTAGATGGTATTTTCTATTAGGAATGTCCTAGAACTCGCAGTTCGTGTTAAAAATTCTATTTTATCAATAATAATGACTTGTTGATTTTGCATCTTATTATGAAAATCCAATAAATGCATCCTTGGCTATAGTCTGAATGCTATAACTTTATGTAGTGATATAAACAGGATCAAGCTGACAGTATATAACCTAAATGGTCTAATAAGTATATGGAAGAAATTGGGTATCTCATCCTGGTAACACTATTGGATGCGGCCCACTTTGTAGTTGTTACAAGAGGTTGTAAGGTGCTACAAATGATATGATCCACAAATCGTTCATGTTGAAACATGTGAGTGGGGGCATCCTATGCAATGAGTTTGCATATAGACTGGACCATGAAAATAGTCACTTTTCTTTATAACAATCGTTTACTATTAAAACTGACTATTTCATTTATCATATAACCTAGGTTAACTCGATCTTAATTCTGAGCTAGCTATGAACTCCTATTTGTTCGGGATTATCCTTTGATCTGCAAATGGTGAGAGTAGTCTAACAGCACTACTCAATAAGCTTACCATTTTGGGGATAAGACCGGATGAATAATTGGGGACATAGTCTTGCACGATGGAATAGACTCCTACCTTATTTAGGGTTAGCAAATAGGTTATTCTCTTAAGTACTGATTCCAGGTCTTGAATAATCGGGGCCCTACCTTCTCATGATAGAGAAAGGATTTGATTCATAGAGATGATGAATCAAAATTATTCATTAGAGGATCCGTAGGAACTTAAGGAACAAGATGTATTCACAAGGGTAAAACGGTATTTTTGACCTAGCTGTGATTATGAACAACCTGTGAAGGATCGACTTACTAATTATGGTTATTTAGTGGACATAATATATCTACAGTGAGGGGAGTTCAATTATGGGCTATAGTGGAGTGTCCCATTAGTTAACGAATAGGGGTTAGATCAGACTAATGAGTTTAACCCATTAATCTCGAATCGTTGGAGCCCATGATCTGTAGGTCTGCGAGGTCCCCCTACTAGCTCGTAAATGGATAAGCTTTAAAGTAGCTTGAGAAATTAATTTGAAACGTTCAAATTAAACTGAACAGGAGAATATATATTTAAATATGATTTAAATATATGAAGATGACTATTGTGCAAAAATTAATTCAATATTTGATATTAAATTAATTTTAGAAAATCATTTTCCATTTTTATTAATTAAAATGGTTATGAAATCATTTTGTGTTTTTAAAAGAAAAATGAAAAACGATTTTTGCATGCCATACAAAAATGGAAAATGTTGTATTTCCATTATCATCTTCATTATGTTCACACAAACCCCATCTTCTTCTCTCCATTAATACTTCAAGCATGAGTTGCAAGCCATGCAATTCACTTCTTTGCATGTTCATCTGCAATAAGTAAAGAAGTTTGGAGTCATTTGAGAAGAACTAATGCAGAAATTTTGAGAGAAAATCTCTGTGAGAATAAAGAGTTCTTCCATTTGGGCTGCTGTGTGTTTTTCATTGTTCTACATCAATTCAAGCTATTCTTGAGTCCCACAACTCTGTCTAAAGCTCCAAGAGGATAGTGGGGAAGACTTTGAAGTGGTTCACGGTCATCTTTTGTGAAGACTGCTACTGTACAATCAAGATCTTGGATAGTTCTACAAATATATGATCTTAAAACCGTCTTTTTAGAAAAGCATGCTTTATTTTCTTCCAAAATTAGTGAATTTGAATGCTAATGGATCCTTAATACTTCCATTGCATGTTATTTAACTCTTTCAATTGGTATCAGAGCATCTTTTAAGCATTTAATTCGGTTTAATTTGGTGTGGTGGGTGTTTTTCATGAGATATATGAAACTGATGTACTGGTATGATTTTTTGAGTTTTGGCATCTTAATTCTCTTTAATTTCTCAATTGAATTTGTAATTGGCTCTTGTTTGATGAGTTTTTATGTGTTAGCAAAAGTATGTAATTTATTTAGAGTCATTAGAGTTGAAATTAAAATGTAATTGAAGAAACAAGCGAAGGAGGCCGAGCTGCTATTCCAGTTTTTTCAGCTTCTGCTCAAATTTGTTGTTGAGGTTTAGTTGCTAAGCGATCATTTAGTTCCAGATGTCACACGATGTGAAGAAAAGCTAGACAAATGTTTAGCAATGTGCGCTGGTCGTTGTGATGTTGAACGCTAAACGATCGTGTACCTGCGGGAGCTAAGCGATGCGTGAATTTGCTTTAAAATAACACTACACGATCGTTTAGCTTTTTCGTGGGAACTAAACGATACGTTTAATTTGCTAAACGATGGCACTATACAATTGTTTAGCTACGACGCGTGCTGAGCGATGCGAGGATGTGCTACGCGATAGCACTGAGCGATTGTTTAGACGCGGAGCTAAGCGATCGCGTAGATAAATGCTAAGCGACGTGATAATGTTCTATACGATGGAGCTAAGCAATCATTTAGCTGCGGCGGATACTAAGCAATGGCATTAAAGTGTTAGGCGATGGTGTTAAACGATCGTTTAGTTCTATGCAATGGAGCTATGCGATAGCAAGGTGAAGCAACTAAGCAATCGTGTAGTCCTATACGATAAAGCTCAGTGATCGTTTAGCTTCGGTAAAATACTAAGGGATCGTGTACCTCCTCTCAACCTAAGGCGATGACACTAGACAATTCTTCAAATGTTACACGATCGACCTTAGCAGCACTTTGAGGTTGGACTGAGGGCAGCCGGTTCGATCGATTTTCTCAAGGTCCAATTCGGTTCAGCCTCAAAGGGTTTTGGCTGGTCCGGTTCAAACTCATCCAACCCGGTTCAAGATGTTTGGGTTCAGTTTGGAATGGTTCGAACGGTTCAAAGACGGTTTTGAAGCTGTTTGTAACAGTTAGACATTTGTTTGCTTGTTTATGCCAAAACGAAAACCATATCAGTTAGTATTTAATTGTTTATGCATGAGAAGTATGTAATAATTAAATAATTCATGTATATGCATACAGTATGCCATATAGATTTAAAACCCCACCATAGGAAGCATGTTACATGCATTAAAAGTATGTTATAATTTTTATAATACATAGTACGCATGTTAGGGTTGTGTTTAATTTAATGGTTATATTAGATACCTTTGTTGAATGTTGTGGATGTTAAGCATGACTAAATTTTGTAAGTTGTTATAAAATTGGTTAGATATGTAAAATCCATAACAAAGTACAACTGCATGCTCACTTAGGTTAACAACTAATTTTAATCGTTAAAATAGATTCTTACCTTATGAAATACGGTTGCAAAATCATATCGGTTCATAAACCTGTCTAAGGCTGGGGGTACTTAAGTTGACGGTTTACGGAACACCTCCTACTTGGGGATTATGACCGAATTATTGAGAGTTGCTAACTGATTTTATGAGCTTGCGTGAGCGATATGAGGTAATAAAATGGTTTATCACCTAGACATTGTAGGTTAAATTCAATTATAAGAGTTATATTTGGATAAACCACTTAGACTTAGGTTGTATGAAATTAGCCGTCATGCCTAAGTAAATTACCCAAACATTTAGAACACTTCGGTGGGAGATTAACAATATATTTGATATATAGTTATTAGCTCTCAGATCCTCCAGAGTTCACACCGTGAGATCCTTGCTCGGCTTCGTGTCGATTTTACCTCGACTGCTCCATATGAAAAGTGTTTGCATAGGTCAATAACAAGGTGAATAAGGGAGGTGGTTCATAGTAAGTGGGTGAAGGAAATGTTTCAACATTGTCGTACGATCTCCTCCATTAGTTTAAACCGTGAGATTCCTATGTTGCGCCTGCTATCGTTTTTATGTGGCACTAGCTAGTCGTTAACCGCAGCAATCCCTACGGAGGGTTGTAACATAGGATTTGGAACAACCCAGGCTTCAGTAAAATGAATAGGGTCTTATAGTTCCGTCTTGGATATTGTCTTCTATCTCGAAAATGGCGGGTTATACTTATAAGAATTACTAATTGTTAGTAAAGATCTTGACAAAAAACGATAACCAAAAAAACTATTGGAATATGAGTTATTCTAGATAATAGTATTTGGCCAAGAACTGTCTTGCTTCTGTGAAGGAATTCTTGACTGCCCCATGGTAGCATTTGTTCTAAATCACTTAAGTATCGTTGCAAATAAATAAAGATTTATTGGGTACTTGATTAGTTTTGCTAAAATGGATTTAGATGCATATTTAATAGAGTTTGTTTAAAATGTTTCAACAATGTCAAACTCAATCATACAATTGCTTGCTTCTGACAAATTTAATGGAGATGGTTATTCGAACTGGAAGTCAAATATCAATACAATATTAGTAGTAGACAATTTGAGGTTTGTGTTGACGAATGAGTGTCCTCCAGTTCCCAGTTCAACAGCTACCCGAAATGTTCGGGATGTCTATGATAGGTGGGTGAGGGCGATCAAGAAAGCCCGGGCCTATATCTTGGCGAGTATATCTGATGTACTCAACTAGAAGCATGAGGTCGTGCCCACAGCCCGTAAGATCATGGCATCATTACATAGAGATGTTCGGGCAACCGACATCGTCTGTTAGACATGAAGCCATCAAGTATGTGTATGTGACACGTATGAAAGATGGGACCAACGTAAGAGAAAACGTTCTCGATTTGATGGTTCATTTTAATATTGCGGAGTCTCACGGGGCTATGATAGACGAGACAAGTCAAGTGAGCATGATACTGGAATCTCTTCCTGAGAGCTATCTGCCGTTCAGGACAAATGATGTCATGAACAAAATCACTTATAACTTAACAACACTGTTGAATGAATTGCAAACTTATCAATCTATGATGAAATTGAAGGAAAAAGAAATAAATGTTATTTCGAAACCGAAAAAGTTTTACAAAAGGGTCCATGTCTGGTATGAAACCTGTTGATGATAAGAAAGCTATTCATTCTTCTTCTAAGGACAAAACCGTACAAATGAAGAAGAAAGGAAAAAGGAAAAAGGAAACCACTGTGAAGAAAAACAAAAACAAAACTCCCAAGGGAAAAATTTTCCATTGTGGAGAGGTTGGGCATTGGAAGCATAATTCCCCAAAAGATCTGGCTAAAAAGAAAGCAGAAAAGACTAAACAAGGTAAATATGATTTACTAGTTGAAACATGTATAGTGAAAAATTCTCACCTTACCTGGATATTAGATTCAGGCGCCGCTAATCATGTTTGTACTTTTCTATAGGAAACTAGTTCTTAGAGAAGACTTTCTGAATATGAGATGACTTTCAAGGTGGGAACAAGTGAAGTCATTTTAGCTGAAGCAGTGGGAGATGTGAAGTTGTTTTTTGGAGATTCTTTTATCTTGCTTAAGAATGTGTTCTTTATACCTAAGATGAAAAGAAATTTGATCTCCACTTTATCTTTTGAATGTAATGAAGTATTTTTTTTATTCAAGAGCTGTTCATATTTGTTCTGCTATACTTGAAAATAACTTATACATATTAGAACCAACTGAAGCAAAAGCCATTTTAAATATAGAGATGTTTAAAATGGCTAAAACTCATAATAAAAAGCGAAAAATTTCTCCTTACGCCTATCTTTGGCACCTCAGGCTTGTTCACATTAATCTCAACATGATTGAAAGATGGGTAAAAAACGATCATCTAAATCAGTTAGAAGAAAGTTCCCTACCTCCATATGAATCATGTCTTAAGGGAACAATGACGAAAAGATCTTTTTCTAACAGGTCTTCGTGCCAAAGAACCACTTGAACTTATACATTCAGACCTTTGTGGTCCGATGAATGTTAAAGCTCAAGAAGGATATCAATACTTCGTCAGTTTTATTGACGATTACTCTCGATATCGCTATATTTACTTAATCAGTCATAAGTATGAAACTCTTGAAAAGTTCAAAGAATTTAAGGCTGAGACTGAAAATCAGTTAAGTAAAAGAATTAAAACACTTCGATCTGATCGAGGTGGTGAGTATATGGATTTCAATTCAAGAACTATCTTGTAGATCATGGAATTCAATCCCAACTCACAGCACCTGGAACACCATAACAAAACGGTGTTGTAGAAAGGAGAAATCGAACCTTGTTGGACTGAATGTTGTTCCATCCAAAACTGTTTCATAAACACCATATGAATTGTGGAAAGGATGCAAAGCGAGTTTACGTCATTTCCGTATCTAGGGTTGTCTAGCACACGTGTTGGTACAAAATTGTAAGAAATTGGAAACACGTTTGAAATTATGCCTATTTGTAGGATATCCCATGGAAACAAAAGGAGGATACTTTTATGATCCCCAAGAAGATAAAGTGTTTGTATCAACAAATGCAACATTCTTGGAAGAGGATCATATTAAAAATCATCTAACTCGCAGTAAGCTAATATTGCAAGAACTGTCTAAAGATACTATAGATAGATCAACAAGAGTTGTTGATCAAGCTGGTCCATCAACAATGGTTGTTGTCCCGTCACGTCCATCCCAAGAGTTGAGAATGCCTCGTCGTAGTGGGAGGGTTATTCAACAACCTGAACACTACATGGGTTAGAAACTCAAAACATCATACAAGATGATGGTTTAGAAGATCCATTAAACTTTAAGAAGGTAATGGAAGATGTCGACAGGGAACAATGGATAAAAGCCATGAACGATGAAATGGAGTCTATGTACTTCAACGCAGTCTAGGAACTTGTAGATTAACCACAAGGTGTTACGCCTATAGGTTGTAAGTGGATCTACAAGAGAAAGCAAGACCAAACTGGCAAGGTACAGACCTATAAAGCCAGACTCGTGGCAAAGGGTTTTACCCAAAGAGAAGGAGTTGATTATGAAGAAATTTTTTCTCCTATTGCTATGATCAAATCAATAAGAATACTTCTTGCCATTGCCACATATTATGACTATGAGATATGACAAATGGATGTTAAGACAGCTTTTCTGAATGGGTATCTTGATTAAAGTATTTTTATGTATCAACCAGAGGGGTTTGTCAAAAAAGGATAGGAACAGAAATTCTGTAAGCTAATCGATACATTTATGGATTGAAACAAGCGTCCAGATCCTGAAATATAAGATTTGACACTGTGATCAAGAAGATAGTATGTTGATGATATCTTGCTCATTGGGAATGAGACAATTTTTCTTGCTGACGTAAAGAGATGGTTAGCAACACAATTCCAAATGAAAGATTTGGGTGATGCTCAGTATGTTCTAGGAATACAGATCTTTCGAAATCGAAAGAATAGAATATTGGCACTATCTCAGGCATCTTATATTGACTAGACGTTGTCAAGGTATAATATGCAAAATTCCAATAAAGGTTTATTATCTTTTGAGCATGGAATTCATTTGTCGAATGAATAATGTCCTAAGACACCTCAAGAGGTTAAGGAGATGAACAGAATTCCATATGCATCTGCAGTTGGGAGTTTGATGTACGCTATATTGTGTACACGCCCCGACATATGTTTTGCAGATGGAATCGTTAGCAGGTTCCAATCCAATCCTAGACACAGTCATTGGACCACTGTAAAAAATACCTTCAAGTATCTAAGAATAACGAGGGACTATATGCCTGGGTATGGACCTAAGGATTTTATCCTTACAGGATACACTGATTCTGATTTTCACACTGACGTAGATTCCAGAAAATCTAGCTCAAGATTAGTTTTCACTCTTAACGGAGGAGCTATAGTTCGGAGAAGCATTAAACAAAGTTGTATCGTTGACTCCACCATGAAAGCGGAATACGTGGCTGCATGCGAAGCTGCTAAAGAAGCAGTATGGCTATGAAAATTCTTAGCTGATTTGGAAGTCGTTCCAAATATGCACCTGCTTATCACACTTTATTGTGATAACAGTGGTGCAGTTTCTAACTCAAAGTAACCCAGGAATCACAAGCGTGGAAAACACATTGAAAGAAAGTACCATCTCATCCGGAAGATCGTACACAGAGAAGATGTGCTCGTCACAAAGATAGCGTCTGAAAACAACCTTACTGATCCATTCACCTCATCTTCTCCACCTTCATCAACTTCCTAAGTCCCCGTCACCGCACGGGAGGCGGCATTCCTCGTTACTAGCCGTCGTCTCGCCACCCAGCCTAAGCCTGCCCAAAGAATCACCGAGAAACCTCGACGAAAATCCTTTGTAGCCAAACTACTCATCCGAGAGGGGCCGAGCACAGAGAGTGCCCCTGCCAGTGGCGCTCCTAGTACCTTCATCAAAAAGTGAATTGAAGAGAAGATATGACAAAGAGGTGTTTGGGAGCATTTTAAGTAACATTGAGAGAGAGGGGGGGCTACCTGAAGCCAGAGTTATAAATCAGCCCTTGCCTTCGAAGAAGGAGATGGTAGAAGCTTCACGAAGAAGGGCCCTAGCCGTTGCGGATCCTAAAAAGACTGTTCCAACAGACTCCAATGAGAGACCCATCAAGGCCGTTTCAGAGGAGGTAGGAGCGAAGAAGCAGCTAGAAATGGCTGAAGGGAAGAAGAAGAGGAAAAGAAAAGAAAAACAGGTAGAAGGCGATGAAGCTACCTCGTCAAAGAAGGAAAAGAAACAGAAGAAGACGAGTGAGAAGAGACAGTGCAGGCGAGAAAATAAACGCCTGAAGAAGGAAGAGAAGAGAAAGAGGGCGGAAAGCCCAGATTTCGATGGAGAATCCACCACCGCAAAGGTGGAAGAGGGGGTGTCAACGCAACTCAGAGCATTAGCACAACCTCAAGTGTCATCAACGCATATAAGAATGGTTGTGACTGAGGATAGAGAAGATCCAGACATTACCCCTCTGATGCGGCGTCGCAAAGNCACAACCTCAAGTGTCATCAACGCATATAAGAATGGTTGTGACTGAGGATAGAGAAGATCCAGACATTACCCCTCTGATGCGGCGTCGCAAAGAGAATGCGCCGCAAGGGTCAACAAGTGACCCATTATTTTTGCAACGCATAGTGGAGGAAAAGGAGAGAAGATAAAGAGAAGAAGAGAAGAAACAAGAAAAGATGTCATGAGCGCACCAAATCATCGCATCAGGTGATTTGGCCAGAAAATTGCACGATGAGGACGTGCGCCGTGACAACGTAAGGGCAGAAGAAGAAGAAAGAAGAAGGCTCGAGGATGAGCAACGCATATTGCTTGCCTCGAAGCAGTTCAAAAGAGAGATGAGAGAAAAAGAAGAAGAAGAAAAGAAGAAGAAGGAGGAGAAGGGAAAACCGCGCAAGGTTAATGTGCAGTGTATTAGAGAAAACAAGAGAAAAGAAGTTGCAGAATGGAAATGGGAACAAGAAGAGCAACGCAAGGAAAGTGAATGCAAACAAAGACAAAAGCCCCGCCTTGTGTTGACTCAAGACAAGGGAAAAGCAGAAATTGAGAGCAGCGAGCTTGTGCCGACCAGGAGGCACGCATCAACAAAGAAGGAAAATGATGACATGATGATGGAGATGGGTTTCTTCCCAGCGTCGACGCCACTACCAAATCTGATCACAAGTGTTGTGCTGAAGCATGAGTGGGAAACTTTCTGTCAATGCCCATCCATCATTATTCCTACGGTAGTGATGGCCTTTTATCATGGCTGGCTCCATGACACCAAAGATGCGGTGGTCATAGAAGGAAGGGTAGTGCCATTCAGCGCAAGGGACATCAACGAACTGTATAAGATGAAGAACATCCCGAAAGCACCGGGTAACAAGATAATTGATGACCCTGAAGAAGTACATATTGAGGATGCGCTAAAAGTATTAACACAACCGGGTACCCAGTGGTCGGTATCTTTAACAGGCATTAAGACCCTTGCCTCCAACAAGCTGCTCCCAGAGGCGCGACTTTGGGTATACTTGGTGAAACAGTGACTCATCCCAACAACGCATGATAAAACCATTTCAAGGGATCGAGTGATGACCGCATATTGCATCGAGTGAGGCCTTTCGATTGATGTAGGCCAGTTGATTGCGAAGCAGATTCGAGGCTTTGTTGGTCGTGTGAGAGGCCAATACTTCTTTCCATGGACGATTTCGAGCTTGTGCCTCTCTGTGGGTGTAGGCATTGACGAAGAACCCATGCTTGAAGTCCATGGCCTCATCTATATGAAGATCCTGACAATGTTTCTCAAGGATTCCCCACACTGCCACGATCTACCACCCAAACGGCCTCTCATAGATCTGAATGCGCCGCAACAACCCAAGCCAAAGAAGTAGTGCAAAAATGATAAAGGGAAGGGAAAAGTCCAAGATAAATCACCGCAAGAGCAAAACCAAATACCCTTGGACCCCTTACCTTTAATCATTTGCCCGCCTAGCCCTCCAATCGAACCCCTTTCCCCTCTTCCTGAACACTTTACCAATCTCTTTCTCGCTCCAAATTCAGACACCGCATCCCTAGCAGCATCTCCCCACCATCCATTTCCACCTCACTTTTCTCTTCCATCGCCGCATGTTGACGACCCACACGGTTTGGGAGCAGGCCCTTCCACCCAACCTCCAATTGTTGCTGGTGAAACATCGTAGGCGCATCCCACCATCACAACCCTTGCTGCTGACTTAGCAGAAATGCGGTCCCTCTTCTCTCATCAACAAAACTTCTTCCGCCAGGCCATAACGGAGTTGCAGGAGAGCAACGCAAAATTTCAATGCAGTAACGCAATGGTGTGGCAGGCGATGATTAATATTCAATGCAATATCTATACCATCTGCCTGAACTAGAGACAAATGGCAGAGCACAACCATGAATATTTTAACTTTTTAACAGCTTATTTGCATGGACCCATGGTGCCTCCCCATCTACAACAACCTCTGCAGTTTGAAAATGCACCTCAACGAGCTCCTCCGCAACATTCTCCTCAAGATCCCCCGCCGCAACTCTAAATTTGGGGGTGTGCCACCTTCTCCGTAATTCTGCTATTTTTCTTTGCGGCCATTCATTCATTCATTAATTTTTTTTTTGTATATAGAAGTTATACCTTTATACTTAGTTAAATTTTAATTCTTTTTATACTTAGTTAAATTTTATACAACTGAGTAATTATTCTTTCCATATGCATTAGCCTTTTTATTTATCATCCTTTGTCAATTATTGCGGTAATTCTTGTCTTTTATTTTGCGTTGTCAATTGTGCTATCATGATGAGTAGTATGCATACCCTTAGCAATATTTCTTATACATTGCACTTTCTGACTAACACTTAGACAATTCATTGCAATAACTCTACTTTACCTTCTCTATTTCAAGACTCTGCTCAGACCTTCTTTTCAAAATTTTGACTAAGCGTTTTGTCTTTTCTGTCCAAAACAATGCAATGAGGACCTTGCACATCTCTAAGTTTAGGGGTGAGGAAGGTCTAAGCAGATGCGATCAAGCGGATGTGGCAATATCAGGCAATTGCATTCATTAATATAAAAAAAATGAATAAAAAAATATTTCATAAAAACTTTAATGTCAGCGCAAGGGAAAATCTGACCCTGATAAGAGTTAAGTCGTGAAAGAAACCTGCTCGTAGTTGGATGTTCGCATGTCACCCATGGGAGCAAGTCAAAATGAAGGTAGGTTTCAAAGATCGATGCAAAATGAAAAAAAAAAAAAAGAGAGAAAATAAGGATAAAAGAGACAACTCTTAATACTGTCTCTTATACACATCTAGATGTGTATAAGAGACAGCAACTCCTCTGACCAGCAAAAGTAAAACTTGGCTGAAAATCAAGAGTTGAAGTTGAGATTGGTACATAACCGAAGTTGGATGCTCGCATGACACCCGTGGGAGCAAGCCAAAACGAAGGGTGTAACCATGATCAACAGTCTCTAATAAGATGACGCAAATCAGGCCACCGTATAAAGATGCACTTCGTTGTTTTTGCAAGAAGAGGTAAACATTCTTCTCAAAACTAGAAGGAACTTTGGGTAGAGGTTTGTTCTAGACAAGAATAAAGTATAGCATGTTAATGAATTGTTAAAGGATAGAAGGAACTAGCGTTGTTGAGTAATTTTGTAGAGGTGGAGCATTCGGAGTAGCCGATCAACGCAAAGTTAGGATGGGAATTGAGTGGGATTTCCTTAGTTGAAGATATTCTTGAGAACAAGCATATATCTAAATTTGGGGGTGTGATAACTTGTAGAAATACAAGTTATTTATGCTGTTTTATTTAGATTATACGGCAAAAAGAAGGAAAATTTACGTCGATAGTATAAGAATTTGCTGAGAAATATGAAAATTATAAAGTATCGTAAACACACCCGCTAACCTCATTGCGATGGCGAAATGGAATGTCCAAGTCTTTGTTTTGCAAGAAATAGGTCACCACATGCGTTAATTGCTCGAGGAAAAAATGTACAACACATCTACTCCGCATCCGCCAATCGATCAAGAATGAAGAAAGATCAACGCAAATGGCGGCACATGCAACGATCAATCATGAATTCTAGCGATCAACGCATTTCCACCGCATGTGGTAATAAAAACAACTATACCGCATACGGCGATCGATCGAAGATGTGAAGAGCAACGCATTCGCGGGCGATTTTGACAAGTGTACAACTTTCTGTTATACGATTCTAACATATTGATCATGGAGCAGAGCGAACATTTCCACTACGCCATAGCAGGAATTATCAGAATTACACAGTGGGACCACCTATACAAAGAGCCAAGGTCTTGTCTATAAATAGCTTCCTTGAATTCATTGCAAAAGGAGGCTAGTCTGAAGAGACTTTACAGAGAAAATCCGGGAGAACGAGGAGACAAGGTTGAAAGGTGAGTCTCTGAGCCAGAAATTCTTCCCATTCCCGAAGCTGAAGCTCTGTGCATGAGGTCACTTCTTCCGGGAAAGCAAGCCTTAGAGGGAAGCTTTCCACTCTATCTCATCCACATGCCGGCAAGCACAACATCTCTGATCGGAATCTGTGTCAAGACATTAACACTCTTTTCGTATTTGTTTCTATTCTTTCATTTCATCTACTGCGTTCATCTTCTTTAATCTCTCATTCACAAATCATGTATCAAACGCCGATATTTAGATTTAAATGTTATTATCGTCATCATTAACATCTCTCTGTTCCTTTCCATACATTTATCATCCATTTTCTCCATCATGTGTTCTTAATTCCCTGGGTAAAGAGGAAGAATTAAGCTAGTGAGTTAATCTTTGTTAAGGTAATCGGCTGAGTTTAGCTAAAGCATACTCGACGACATCTTCACCTGTGAGAGCAGAAGTGAAGATGTTATTCCGCCTATCGAGAGAAGGTTGGAAGAATGCGTTAACTAAAGCGAGAAGTATTTCCAGAGATGGAAAGAACCTTGCGTTCATAACGTTCATCGCTGTTTCACCATAGAACTATGGGAAAGCGGTCGATCACTGAAAGGTGTATGCCAAGGGAAAGCGGAACCTTAGTTGCGTCCTTAACGAGATTGAGGAACTTGCGATGTCCTTTCCCTCTACTCATTCTCTTTCTAATTCATTCACAAGACTTGCCATCGCATTCATTAGATTCTTTTGTACAACTTCACAACCATTCTCACCCTGTATTATAGTAGTTTAGACATTTATTTTATCAACGCATTTTACGTTTCATCGCAATTTACAATTTTTGCATAAACCAAATTATTTATTCTTTATGATAATTGGTCGCATTTACCATATTAGTATCGCATCTAAACAACAACAATCCCCGTGTTCGACCTCAGGTCATTCTGAGAAACTTGTGTTGGAATTTTAGTTGGTTCCAGCGTAAGGAAACTTGTGACATGCACTACATCATCGCATACTACGAAGCATTTTATCATCAACGCATACACTTAGAACGTAGTATCGCAATAATATCTTTATCGCAAAGCACTTGAGCGCATAGAGCATCAAAAATTTCATTCATAAGCGGCGCAATAGATAAAGATAGACATATAAATTTAATATTACAAGTTTATGGCGCCGTTGCTGGGGACGTGAACTTGTATCATTCATTCATCTATCATCATAGTACATGCATATAAAGAAAATTATAAATTTAAGTCATCAAGTTTATGGGCTCGTTGCTGGGGACATGAACTTGTATCATTTATCATCAGTAGTGCATATACGACATAACATAGCCTAAAACATTCACATTTTAAGTCAACAATCATAGAACAAGCGTTTAAGTAACATTTACTCCGCAATCGTATAGTCAGTAACTAAGCGATGAAGCTTCCTGAGATACACGATCGTCTAGTGCGCGTGCGTCAACATGCTATCGAGTATCCCATACTCAACGATCGCTTACCTCATCGTTTACACGATCTGACCAATGCTTGGTCATCTTCATCCTCGAAGGACAGAGCAACTCCTTGCCTTGAAACTTCATCATGAGCAACTCAAAGTGACTTAAACTTCTTTTAATTATAGACTCGATAGCAAATTAATACGCCCAAGAACACAGGGGCCCTTACAATTAACTTTGAATGTAAAAGAAATTAAATAACCAGAGGCATCATCCCAAAAAACTCCATTAATCCACATCTACAAAATTATTTAACATTTAAACAGAATGCAGACATGCTTCACCCACCGAGAGTGTAAATGTTGTTCTATACAACAATGGATTTGGAATATCAGAATCTGAGTCTGATACCAATTCAATGAACTCTTATCAAAGAGAACCTATAAGTGGAAGCAAGATCGTTCCAAAATCATTGTGACAGAAATACAAGCATTCATAAACATACATACGAGTTATGCATTTTCGAAAAAATTACGGCATGCTTTGAAAACTTAAATACAAAGAATCGAAAGACTCACCTTTGAAGAACACTTCTTCTGTCTTTCTCTTGCTCTCGTCAAGGAAAGCACCTCTCGCTGTCGCTACAACGTCAAGCCAATCGTCTACTAAATCTCGTTGTCGTTCACCACCGAACGGTCTTCTACATGAACAAGCAGCAAGGAGGACACCACCACTCAGTGACCTTAGTATTCTCGGAGTGAGAATCCAAAAGGTGTTGGCTCTGTTGGATTTGGTAGAGGGAAGGAGGAAACACGATCGTATTCAACGACCAAGCAACTGAGATAGATTTAGAGTCTAATGTATAGACTAGTGCTTAATCGTTTAGAAAAAAGTGCACAATCATTTAGGTAATCCTGTATGATCGTTTAGAGAATCTCGCTCTCGCGCACGATAGTTTAATAAAAGCTATACGATTGTTTAGGTTGACTACGCGTGTACACGATCATTTAAGAAAACTTGAGCTATCGTATAGGCTCTCATTAGCAATATGATGGCCAGTGTACAACTTAGAGAAACGATTAACCAATCTATTGACAAAATGAAAACAATTTTCATTTTATCCTTCAGTTATGAATGAAACCTACCACTTTCACGCACGGTTATGTAGAAAACCACCAACAATTGTCTCATAATTGTTTTTAATTATAAATAAATATAATAACAAATTTATCATATTATATTTATAACCTATAGTTTTAATGCCACATCATATGCAACATTTAAAGCATAATCATTTTCTCCTCCACTAGATAGAAATCATATTTATATCATCTTTCTCCTATTAATGTATCTCCTACATCATGTCAACTATATCATATATAATTGACCAGTTTAATCATATCATATATAATCAAACTCCCTCTTGTCAATTTGAAAACTTCAAACTGACCCAAAAACTGATTCTCAACTTGAATCAATTGAGCTACCAAGGAAACCTTATGGACCTATGGCTTAAAGCTCCAATGGTACGTGGATAGTTGACTAAACTCTTTAGCCACAAGATCCACCATCCGTTAATTGCCAAGCACTCCACTAAAGACCGACAACTATACTCTTTCACCACAGATATATTTCTGTGTTCATCGGATATAACCAGTCAATAGTACGATAACCCTTCACAGATGCTCCTAAGTATAGTTAGGCCAATTTGTCGTTTTACCCCTGTAGTTGCATCTAACTCCTTAAGTACCACTGATCCCTCTAATGAACAATACAACATAGTCCTACTATGTGTTAACACCTCTCGGGCCATGAGAAGGTGTGTGGTCCACATGTATGTCTCCACATATATACTTAAGTTACAACGACAACCAGAGATCATAGTTTATTGGTTTGCGGTAAAGCAAATAAAACATCTCATGTTTCATAGACAATACTGAAGAAAATGTCATATATTATTAGATCACAAGTGTTTATTCAATACAGTGTTTACAAACTACAGGACCCAACGAGAGTTTAGGGCATCATCCCCAACAAGTTGGACTATGACTTATTGTTCATTAGAGGGATCAGTGGTACTTAAGAAGTTAGATGTAACTACAAAGGCAAAATGGTAATGTTGGCCAACCATACTTACGAGCAATTTGTGAAAGATCATTGTACTGTTGATTGGTTAAATCCAATGGAGACATAAATATATTTATAGTGCGAAGAGTGTAGCTATCGGTCTTTAGTGGAATGACCTATAGTTAATAGAAGTTGAGTAATTTAATTAAAAGAGTTTAATTAATTATTCAAATACCATCTGAGCTTCAATCTATAGGTCCATAAGGTCCCCTCGATAGCTCAACTGAGATAATTGAGAATCAAATTAATTTTGAATTAATTTGTTTAGATTAATTGAGGGAATTAATTATATGTGATATAATTAGTGTAATGTATTTGATACATTATTTTGAGAGGAAATAAATATTTGAATACGATTCAAATATTAATTATATGGATTAGGTTTATATAATTAAATTTGATATAAATTTGATTTATATTAAATACCACAAGTTATTAAGAGAATTACAAACTATAGGTTATATTGTATTATATATAATATAAACCATAGGTAACATAAGGTTATATATATAATATTTTTTTAATTTTATTTTTAAAAATATAATTAAAAAATAAAATTGAGAGGGACTTATGTAACTTCCTCCAAAATTCTCTCTAAAGGCCTACGTGGGATGTGGGTGGTTTTTGGGGCCAAAGATTTTCTTTTCTTTGTTTAGAATTGTTATAAAATGTGATGACAATTTCTCTCAATTTTACTACTCTCTGCCTAATGGAGTAAACATGCAAAATGCAGATACAAATAGAATCATTAAGCACTCTAATTACACTTAATTTGAGTTACAAACATGCTTAAAAACAGTTTCAAGAAAGAGGGTTTCTAAAATGTTTATACCTTTGAAGAATTCCTCTCTATCCTTATAGAATTTCACGAATTTGACCTTCAAATTACTAGTAAACCACCAAGAGAGTCTTCTCTACTATTTTCAGCCTTGGATTTGAGTGGTGGAACTTTCAATTGAGAGGGATTTCAAGTGGGAATGAGAGGTTTTGAGAGAATGTCACAAATTCTCAAATTTTTCAGAAAAACCAGCATGCATCACTCTCTCAATTCTGATAATTGGAGTATTTAACAAGCTTATACATGCAAACACTCATATATTCAGCCAGTTGACACCTCAATTAGCACTAAGTGAGTGAGCAAGTTGTCAAAATGTGGAAAACTCCACTACAAAATTAAATGTTGGATTTTTCCACTTTCGAACTCATTTTTCAATTTTTAAATTAATTCAAAATAAGAATAATTTAAAAACTAAATTCAATTTCCATAAATTGAATTTAAAAAATGAATAAAAATAATTTTAATTTCAATTAATTAATTAAACAAATTTAATTAATTAATTAATAATTTAATATCAAATATTAAATTAATAAAACACCTAATTCATGAATCTGATGGAATACACAAGTATACAATGGAAGCAAACAAAATCAATAAGCACTCTAATTACATTTTATTTGAGTTCTAAAGCATGCATTTTCAGAAAAACACAAGAGGGTTTCAAAATGAATTTACCTTTGATGAATTCTTCCAATTCTAAGCTGCTCTTCACTCCAATTCAGCTCCCAATCAACCTTGAACCACCAAGAGATCTTCTCTACTATTCCCAGTCTTGAATTTGAGTGGTGGAACTCAAATTTGAGTGAAGTTGTGAACGTATTTTTCTGGGTTTGAGTGGAAGAAGAAGATGAGATCAGAAGAACTTTTCTTCAGCTCCAAAACTATCAATTCTTCTTCAAATCTGAGTGTTTTATCACTCTCCACCATGCAAGCACTCACCAGCAACAAAATTGCTAGCTCCAAGTTGCAAGCTCTAGTGGGATTTGTGTGTGAATGCATGAAGAACACCTCATGCATTGAGAAAATGTGGGAAAAACTCACTTTCTCCTATTTTTCTAAAATTTCCATTTTCTCAAATTTTAAATTCAAATTTCAATTAATTCTTTAATTAACTAGAATCTGATTTGATTAATTCATTATTAATCAAATTTGAAAAAATAAAATCCAATTTCTTAAATTGGATTAAAATTAAAAATTAATTAAACATATTTAATTAATTAATTAATCTAATATCAAATATTAAATTGATCACACACCTAATTTTAAACATGAATCTTATTCATGTAATTAATATTTAAATCAACATTTAAATATTGTAAACTCTCCAATTTGATTTAATTGCAATAAATTAAACGTTATTTATATCATATATAATTATACAAACCCTAATTCGAATTTGAACCTGTTCAAATTCAAACCCTAATTTCAATTTGAAAAATTCAAATTGATATCATTCCAAATTCACTCAATTTAATAATTCAAGGTGTTCATGTTTTATGAGCTAGTAGAGGGACCTTATGGACCTACAGATCATGAGCTCCAATGATTAAGATTAATTGGCTAAAACTCTTTAGACCAAATTAATCAGTATTCGTTAACCATCAAGTTACATCACTATAACTCGATGGTTGAACTATCCTCACTGTAGATGTATTTGTGTCCACATGATTTAACCATAACCAGTAAGTCGACCCTTCACAGGTTGTTCGTAATAACGGTTGGGTTAATATGCTATTTTACCCCTGATATTACATTTTATTCCCTAAGTTCCAACTGATCCTCTAATGAACAATTGGTTTTTGATCCAATCACTAAATCGGTCTCTCGGGCCAATGAGAGAGTGAGGTCCCTTGTTCAAGACCTGTATTCAAGTTCAAGTATTCAACGTTATAAAGTAAGACTGTATGAATGCAATTTAAAGGTTCAATAACAACTTTATTGAAAAAATGTTAAATAACATATTTATTGATAATAGAATGTGTTTAACTTTACAAACTGCGAGTTTTAGGACACACAACCCAACAGAATCCTACTCATATAACCAATATTTAAATCAACTTTTAAATATTTTAAATTCTTCAAATACGTTTAATTTTGATAAAAACAAACGTTTAATTATATCGAATATAATTATTCAAACCCTAAAATTGAATTTGAACATTTCAAATTGAAACCATAATTCCAAATTTGAACACTTCAAATTCGCTCAATTTTCTAATCCAAGGTTTAATCTTTTACAAGCTAGTACAGGGACCTTATGGACCTACAGATCATGAGCTCCAATGATTTAAGATTAATCGGTTAAACTCTTTAATCTGAATTAATCCATATTCGCTAACCACCGAGACACACCACTATAGTTCGATGGTTGCACTCTCCACACTGTAGATATATTTCTGTCCACTTGATTTAATCATAATTAGTAAGTCAACTCTTCATAGGTTGTTCGTAATAGCAGCTAGGTCAAAAGCTATTTTACCCGCGAAATACATCTTGCTTCTTAAGTAACACTAATCCTCTAATGAACAATTGGTTTGTGATTCAATTACTAAACCGAGTCCCTCTCATGCCAATGAGAGGGTAGGATCCCTTGTTCAAGACCTAGAACTAGCACTTAAGAGAACAACCTATTTACTATCCCTAACTCGGGTAGGAGTGAATTCCATCTTGTACCCTATGTCCCAAGCTATCTACTTGGTCTTACCCCAAAAATAGAAGGCTTGATGAGCCTACGCTGTTGAGCAAACTCTCACCTATGCAAATCTAAGGATAATCCCAAATAAACAGGAGTTCATAGTTAGCTTGGGATTTTGGTCAGGTTACCTAGGTCATCGATTTGGAACAATCAATCTTAAATAGTAAACAACGTTATAAAGTAAAAGTGACTTATTTATTAGTCCCGATCTTATACAAAATCATTGTATAGGATGCCTCCACTCATATGTCTCCACATGAACGATTCAGGATCACATCGTTTGTATTATTTACAAAGTGGATCGCATCCGATAGTGTTACCAGAATAAAGTACCCAACCTTATTCATATACTATAGACCGTTTTGGCTATTTACTTGAACTTGATCCATCTTTATGTCTCCACATAAAGTTCAAGTATTCATGTAATAGCCGTTTATTGGATTTAGTCTATTCAAGTACAATATACCTATTCAACAACAGTTTTATTGAATAAATGTCAATAACATCCTTTTTGCAAATAGAATATGTTAAATATTACAAACTGCGAGTTTTAGGATACACAACCCAATACTGCCAAGAAAACTCTAAGAGAAGTTCTCTCAAAATATTTCCTCTCCATCTCTCTCAAAATTAAGATCACAGGGCCTCAAACACTCCTCTAATTCTCAGTTGTATTGCGCACTGAGGAGATTTATTGTCGCACCTAAAAAGAGCAAACGCACCATAACCAAGGAAGCAGCCGCATATCCAAAATAACAATAAAAATAAAAATAACCTAAACTAAGAAAGCATGATAAAGATAGAGTAGAAGGCATCTTATGCATTATTTTATGAGATGGAATTGTGAATGAAATGCGGTGATGGAATGCATTGAGCAATCAAGCTTTCTCAATGGAATCCAAGTATAAACCCCATTGAGCTTCCTGGTAAGTCCAGGGTCAAACTCAGGGACTTGGAAAAACAATTTGCGGTGGTAATTTTTCAGAAAAATTTGTAGTAACCGGTAACTCAAATAGTTGTTTGGTGTTATTGTTGCGGTAATGAAAGTAAACAAATACGGCGGAGTTCAAAAAGAGTTGATAAAACAGAAGAAGCGATGAGTATGCGGTGAACGGGTTAAGAAAGGTTTCGGCTAACACTTCCTAGGATGCGTTCATGCTATGCGATCATGCAACACACATACAATAGTAAACCATCTCTCGATGTGAATGCTATGGCTTCTATTGTTAGAATGCATGCGATATATGCGATAAGTCTATAGGACCTACACATAAGCCTCTATTCTTATTTATGCGATGACAAAATGACACACACACAAATAAGGCGACCACATAATATCATGCCTATCTCTAGGATGCATGCGATGCAGGTTGGCAAACAGAGCTTATCTCTAAGTCCCTATCTCTTGTTTATGCAGTTCTAATCTTGCTCTCTCAAGTCTAGATTCTAACCTATCTCTCTCAAATCTTAGGTTCCTTCTTTAGACTTTCTCTCGAATAGCTCTAAAGGGTTGTTGGGAACAACATAAAACAAGATAATCGCAAGCAATGAATACCTACGCCGTGTTAGCTTAGTTCTTCTCAACCCATTCGACAAGTTTAGCTACTCATGCGTGCTAAGAGAGTGAACAGATGTAGAATAAGAGCTTCCATTGTATAAATAGAAAGATGAAGTAAAAAATAACAATGTAAGAAGAGAATAAAGAGTCTGGTAGTAATCTCTCTGCTTTTCCGCCTCTGGGTTCTCTCTCGAGTTGTCCTGAGCGATCTTCCGGCATCTCTACTCTTTTCTTGCTCCACCTTCTTCATGATAAAAGAAAAACTATGAACAAAAAGCGGGGTGGCTTTAATTCTCTGACTGATGTGCCGAATATATATCACCTAAAAGCTGAGTGTACTTTGTTGTCATTAACGGTTTGTCAGCTTAATTCGGATTCGACCGTCATCAGCTTTCTGTCCCATCGTGGCTAATTATGCTTTTCACCCAGATGCGCCCACCAAGTTGCGCTAACTTTTATGCGGCAATCCTTCTTGGGCAGATGTTTGCGAACACAAATCAATGCAAAGCCTTACGGTAATGATGCACTCGCCCATTGATTTTCGCACTTTTCACTCTGCGTTAACGCATATTTTGCATAAACATATCAAAATTAATTGTTCTAATGCGATGAACGCATGCGACCACAATGTTATAAACTTAATGCTTTTTGGTCGCAATCTAACATATTTTATTAACGCAATCCTTCATTATTTAATAACTTAGCATTGCAATAATGTGCATTTCTGCCCCCAAATTTGCACTGTCACCCACGTTGTTTATTGCTGCATCTTGCTTTGCGGCGATCTACTTCCTTTGGATTGCAATGATGGGATAAGATAAGCTGCTTTATCGAGTAACGCCTCCGCAATCGTTCGCCTCGATCGTTGCAAGAAAAACAGTGAGAGGGTCAAATAACATTAACAAAACAAAACAAGCCCTTTTTTTGTATAATAAGATAAAGAACTGAAAAGATATAATGGAATGAAAATTCTTGAGTAGTAGAGAAAAGTTAAAGATTCCATGATTCCAAAACTTGCATCCCTGATGAATTTCGGTCGTCTAATAGCGCAGAGACCATCTACTTCTTTCTCATTCAAAGTTTCTCAATTCCATGGAGTCGACTTGGCGATGCCAGCCTTTTCCATGATATGCTTTTATTCGCTGCCCATTAACTTTGAATATGTTGGTTCCATCCTCATTTGATAATTCGACCGTACCATGCGAAAATACCTCTCTAACTATGAATGGTCCGGACCAACGTGATTTTAATTTCCCAGGGAAGAGCCGTAGTCGTGAGTTGAATACTAAGACCCTTTGCCCGACTTAGAGGTTCTTACCGCATATGTGTCTGTCATGCCAGCGCTTTGCGCGCTTCTTATAAATCTTTGCGTTCTCATATGCAATAATCCTCCATTCTTCCAACTCGACCAGTTGAAGTTTTCTCGCTTCTTCTGCTTTCTTCAAATCAAAGTTTAGTTTCTTCACCACCCAGAGTGCCTTGTATTCCAGCTTCAGAGGCAAATGACACACCTTACCGAATACCAACTCATACGGGGACATACCTATGGGTGTTTTAAATGCAGTCCGGTATGCTCACAATGCATCGTCGAGCTTTGTTGCCCAATCCTTTCGCGAAAGCCTTATTACCTTCTCAAGTATCAACTTGACCTCTCGATTGGACACCTCGGCCTGACCGTTCGTCTGTAGATGGTATGTGGTGGCCACTTTGTGGAGAATGTTATATTTGCGCAATAGTTCCATGACCGTATGATTAACAAAGTGGGACCCTTCATCATTTATTATGACACGTCGCATCGCATTGAGAGACTACCTTTACCCAATTGGATACACGTCACATCGCATTTGTGGAGAATGTTATATTTATGATTAACATGTGGTGGCCTCATTTATTTTTCTTCAGGAATTGAGAGACTACCGTCGCATCGCTTGCGGCGCATGCCACTACCTCTACCCACTTGGATACATAGTTGACGGCTAACAAAATATAATTTTTACCATTCTATGGAAGGAATGGTCCCATGAAGTCAATACCCCATACATCAAACAACCTAAGTTCCAAGATGATGTTCATAGGCATTGCATGTTTCCATGAAATGTTACCTGTGCATTGGCACCAATCACACTTCATCACGTAGTCAGCTGCATCCTTAAACAATGTTGGCCAAAAGAATCCACTCTGTAAAACCTTAGCTATGGTGCGTCGTCCTCTAAAGTGTCTATCATATGATGAGTCATGACATTACGATAATATGTGTTGTTGAGCAGCATTTGGTATGTATAGTCGCAAGATCTGGTCTGCCCTCCTTTTGTACAGATTCGGCTCATCCCAGAAATATGATTTGCATTCGTACTTGAGCCTCCTCTTCTGGTGGTCAGTATAATCCTCTGGAAATTGCTTGCAAACCAGATAATTGGCATATCAGCATACCATGGCAATTCTTCAATATGGAACAGCTGCTCATCTGGGAACACTGCACTCACTTCTGATTGGTTGCGGTCAACCTCTAGGTTTTCCAATCTGGACAAGTGATCCACAACTTGATTCTCCGTCCGCTTACGATCAATTATCTCTATGTCAAATTCCTTGAGGAGGAGAACCCATCTGATCAACTTTGCCTTCGCATCCTTCTTTGTCATTAAATACTTTATCGTCAAATGATCAGTGTGGATGAGTACTTTCGTTCCCAGCAAATACGCTCTAAATTTTTCCTAAGCAAAAATCACCACAAGTAGCTTCTTTTCTGTGGTGGTGTAGTTAGTCTGAGCAGGGTTTAACGTCTTACTTGCATATGCAATGGGATGCAAGATTGTTTTTCTCTTTTGTGCTAGAGCTGCTCCCATCGCATACCCGTTTGCATCGCACATTAATTCAAAAGGGAGTGACCAATCAGGTGCGATTAACACAGGCGCGGTTGTCAGTGCATCCTTCAAAATCCTGAATGCGTTGAGGCAATTGTTGTCAAAATCAAATTTTCTATCAGCCTCCATCAACGCACTCAGCGATCATGCTATTTTCGAAAAGTCCTTGACAAAACGTCTATAAAATCTGGCATGCTCCAAGAAACTTCTTACAGCCTTCACACTTGTTGAAGGTGGGAGTTTTTCAATTGCTTCTATTTTAGCTTTATCCACCTCCAACCCGTCTCGGAAAACCTTGTGCCCCAACACGATGCCCTCCTTCACCATGAAATGGCATTTTTCCCAGTTAAGTACGAGATTCGTCTCCTTGCATCTTTTCAGTATCTTCTTTAGGTTGGCTAGACAGACTTCGTAGTTGTGCCCATAGACAGAGAAGTCATCCATGAAAATTTCAACAGAGTCCTCAAGTTATTTTGAAAAGATAGCCATCATGCACCTTTGGAACGTGCTCGGCACATTGCAAAGGTCCAACGGCATGCGGCAAAAAGCAAAAGTCCCATATGGGCAAGTGAATGTGGTATTGTCCTGATCTTCTGGAACAATCATAATCTGGTTATACCTGACATACCCATCCAGAAAGAAACATAAATCATTTCCGGTCAGACGATCTAGCATTTGGTCGATGAACGGTAAAGGGAATCATCTTTCTTCATTGCCGCATTCAGCTTCTGGTAGTCCATGCAAATACGCAACCCAGCGATGGTTCTTTGCGGTATCAACTCATTATTTTTGTTTGGGACTACTGTCCTGCCGCCTTTTTTCGGCACGCACTGCCCGGAACTGGCCCACGTGTCGTCTGCTATCGGATAAATAATGCCTGCATCTAACCATTTGATGATCTCCTTTTTAACGACCTCTTTCATCAAAGGGTTGAGCCTGCGCTGATGTTCGATTGATGCCTTGTGGTCTTCTTCGAGACGAATGCGGTGCATACAGTATGTAGGGCTAATTCCTCAGATTTCGGCGTCCAGCAATTGCTTCACACATGTTTTTCTAGAACTTATCAACCATTCTTCTAGCCTTCATTAAGCTAAGAGGAAATAATGACTGGCAGCTTCTCATTTAGCCCTAAAAATGCATACTTATAAGTGGTCGACAAGGTCTTCAATTCCATTATTGGTGGTTCTACTAAAACAGTTGCGTTGTTTTTCTTTCTTATTTTCTGTTGGCTCTTCTTCTTGGGTTCGATCATCTCAACTTCCTTGTTTGTTTTTTTTATGATCGCATTACATGCAGCAATGGATGCGCTTGCATCCTCTTCTTCATTTCTTCATCAAACTTTTCTTCTTCAGTCAAATTCTGGTCGTCAGAGTCATGCAGGTCTTCTTCGTCAGAAAACTTCATGGCATGGATGATAGTTGAACTTGAGCTTCTATCCATTTACATTCAAAGTGATCTGTCCTTGTGCACATCAATCTAGGCACGACTGTTTGATAAAAATGGTCGCATCCGCATCGAGATTGCACATCTTTGTCGGCTTCATAATCTAAGATGATGAAGTCGGCTGGTAAGATAAATTTGATGTTGGTGATCAGCACGTCCTTCACCTTCTTCTCTGGATGCACCAGAGATCTATCTGCAAGTTGGAGAGTCACAATGGTGTGTGCAAGTTGCCCCACATTCAGCTGCTAAAGATCGACAGAGGCATCAAGTTGATGTTGGCTCCAAGGTCACACAATGCTTGCCCGATGTACAGTCCTCCAATGGAGCAAGGTATAGTAAAGCTCCCTAGATTGCTCATCTTCGGTGGAATTATTGATTTCGAGCTCTACGTTAAAGCCACCGTGGAAAACTTACCAGTGCCCTTCTTCTTGGTTACCATATCCTTCAAAAACTTTGCGTATGCAGGCATTTTCTCAATCACTTCACGTAATGGAATATAATGTGCAATTGTTTTAATATAGACAGGAAGCATTGGTACTGTACCTCATCATTCTTTTTCTTTCTGAGTCTCTGCGGGAAAGGTGGCAACTGCATTCTCACGGTCCCCTTCTTTGTTGGCTTTGAGGTGGACGCAACTTCTGGTTCTATCACTTCTTTTTCTCCTCCTTCTTTTCTAGTCACCGCAATCTCAGGATCCATCGCAATGGGAACAGTCTGGCTAGGCTCTGTCTTTTCTCCCTCCATAGTTTTTCCACTTCGCAATGTCACGACTTGACATTGCTCTTTACTTGATCCCCCCGGGTTACGTGGAAGTTCTGTTGAACTTGGCAGAGCCCTTTGCGGTCTGTTCTTTAGCTCGCTCGCAATCTGGCCCATCTGTAATTCTAAATTGCGGATGGACATAGCCTGACTTTGAAGCATAGTTTCATTTTTCTCTATATACTGCTTCAACAAGCTTTCTAAGGAGAAGAATTGCGGTGATTGCGAGCTACTAGCTTAACTGCTTGTCTGACCATTACTTCGCGGGAAGAATCCAGGTGGCCCTTCTTTTTGTGCCATAGATTGGAAATTCTGCTGCTAATTCTTCCATGCAAAATTGGGGTGGTTTCTCCACCCGGGGTTGTAAGTGTTAGAAAATAGATTATTTTTCACAAAGTAAATAGACTGTGGAATCTACGGGCATTCTTTCATTGCGTGTCCATCACAGCAAATCGCACACCTTGCGGTGTTTTGATTAATTATTTTTACTTGCCTATTTTGCGGTGTTGGGCTGCTGATCGCAATTCCCTTAATTAAGTTCATCATTGCGGTCATCTGATTCTGTAGTAAAGCAATAACACCATTACTTGTGTCATTATCCTTTATTCTCAGTCTCTAATCGCTCTCTCTCCAATCCTCGTGATTTTTAGAGATACAATCCAAGATGTTCTTAGCCTCATCATACGTTTTGTCTAGCAGACCACCAGCGGCTGCTGCATTGGCAGCGGTCTGCGAAGCGGGATTTAAACCGTGATAAAAGATTTCCATCTGAAGGCCGTCTGGTAATCCGTTGTGTGGACAATCCCTAACCAACCTCTTAAACCTCGCCCAGGCATTGCTGAGCAATTCATCCATATATTGTTCAAAATTAGTTATTAGTTTCCTTCATCTAGCATTCTCAGTAGGTGGAAAATACTTCTTCATGAACCTCTCTACGACCTGTTCCCATGAAGTGATCTCTCATGGCTCGAGGGAATACGCCCATTTTCTTGCCTGATCACACAGAGAAAATGGAAACAGAGTTAGTCGAACTTCTTCGGTAGAGATGTTCGGGAACACAAAAGTGTTACAAATTTCTATAAAGCTATGGAGGTGGGTGTGCGGGTCCTCGCCACGCTGTCCTCCGAATTGTCCTGCAGTTTGGATCATCTGCAGCATCACCGACTCCATTTCGAATCAGCTTCCATCAAGGGCAGGCCTCATGATTCCTAGAGAGAAATCATAGAGGTTTGGTGAGGCATAGTCCCTAATAAGCCTATTACGATCGTTTGCTAGTAGGATTGGATTCGCCATGACATTGTTTTCGTTTGGTGCTCCATTTCCAGGCTGCTCCGCCATATCTTCTTTATCTGACTGTTGCGGGTGGCGGCTGTTTCTTAGTCTCCATCCTCTTAATCTCCGGGTCGTAATTTGTCAGAGATTGAGAATCTGCAAGGAAATCAGAAAAATTACTGTTAGCATACAGTTTTGCCGAAGTCCCCGGCAACGGCGCCAAAAACTTGATGCATTATTTTATAAGGTGGAATTGTGAATGAAATGCGTGATGGAATGTGTTGAGCAATCAAGCTTTCTCAATGGAATCCAAGTATAAACCTCACTGAGTTTCCTGGTAAGTCCAAGGTCGAACTCAGGGACTTGGGAAAACAGTTTGCGATGGTAATTTTTTAGAAAACCTTACGATAACCGGTAACTCAAATAGTTGTTTGGTGTTGTTATTGCGGTTATAAAAGTAAAAAAATGCGGTGAAGTTCGAAAGGAGTTGATAAAATGGAAGAAGCAATGAGTATGTAGTGAACGGGTTGAGAAGGGTTTCGGCTAACACTTCCTAGGATGCGTTCATGTTATGCGATCATGCAACACATATACATAGTAAACCATCTCTCGATGCGAATGCTACGACTTCTAATGTTAGAACGCATGCGATATATGCGATAAGTCTATAGGACCTACACATAAGCCTCTATTCTTATTTATGTGATGACAAAATGACATACACACAAATAAGGCAACCACATAATATCATGCCTATCTCTAGGATGCATGCGATGCAGGTTGGCAAACAGAGATTATCTCTAAGTCCCTCTCTTGTTTATGCAGTTCTAATCTTACTCTCTCAGGTCTAGATTCTAACCTAGCTCTCTCAAGTCTTAGGTTCTTTCTTAAGACTCTCTCTTGAGTAGCTCTAAAGGATGTTTGGGCACAGCATAAAACAAGATAATCGCAAGCAATGAATATCCTACGTCATGTTAGCTTAGTTCTTCTCAACCTATTCGATAAGTTTAGCTACTCATGCGTGCTAAGAGAGTGAACAGATGTAGAATAAGAACTTCCATTGTATAAATAGAAAGATGAAGTACAAAATAACAATGCAAGAAGAGAATAAAGAGTCTGGTAGCAATCTCTTGCTTCCCAGGCTTTTACACTGTATTTTCTACTCGTGTTCAAAAGATAATCTCGCTCTCGCGAGAGTCGGACCGCTCTCTGCTTCTACGCCTCTGGGTTCTCTCTCGAGTTGCCCTGAGCGATCTTCCAGCATCTCTACTCTTCTTTTGCTCCGCCTTCTTCAAGATAAAAGAAAAACTATGAACAAAGACGTGCTGAGCTAACTGAATCGAACCCCTTTTCTGAAGAATGCCTTTGGTATTTAAAGAGCTTCCAAGTTGAAAAGAGGCTTCTTATGATTGCACAGATGGGATGACTTTAATTCTCTGACTGATGAGCCGAATATTTGTCACCTAAAAGCTGAGTGTATTTTGTTATCATTAGCGTTTTGTCAGCTTAATTTGGATTCGACCTTCATCAGCTTTCTGTCCCATCGTGATTAATTATGCTTTTCACCTAGATGCGCCCACCAAGTTGCATTGACTCTATACAGCAATCCTTCTTGGGCAGATGTTTACGAACATCACCGCAAATCCTTACGGTAATGCTGTGATCGCCCATTGATTTCTTGTGATCACACTTTTCCCCCTGCATTAACGCATATTCTGCATAAACATATCAAAATTAACTGTTCTAATGCGATGAACGCATGCAACCGCAATGTTATAAACTAAATGTTTTTTGGACGTAATCTAACATATTTTTTCAATGCAATCCTTCATTATTTAATAATTAACACTGCAATAACGTGCCTTTCTGCCTGTTATCAACATCCCTGGAAAAATTGGAGTGTTTTCACCGCAAGGAGTCTCCCATGCAGGAGGTTGCTCTCAACTGCTCAGGTCAAGGAACTTACCCTAACCATTGGAACTTCTGGAAATTGTTGGGCGCATGCAGCCGTCATGTGCTTAGAACTACCTTCAGCTCATGCGACTGATTGCCCTTCTACCTTGGGGTCAATACTTGCTTTTGGCGCATCCCCTACACTTCAATATTGTTTGAAACCTGTCGTACAAGCTGCAATATTCTCAAGATAAAAAGGTTGCCTGCAGAGACACAAAACTCAACAAACAATTAGTTGCCAAGCCCCCGGCAATAGCGCCAAAAACTTGATGATGGAAATTAAGTGAACCAAATCGTGAAGGATTTGATCACTAAAATTACGTGAATGCAGTATGCGATGCATGTTCTAAATGTATGCGTTGATTATCATGCGTCGGTGGTCATGCGTTGGAATGAACTACGTGTTAACAAATGTATGCGATGACTATGCGTTCCTGTCACAAGTTTTCTTGCGCTCACGCCAAGTATAACGCGAACATAAGTTTCTTGGGCGATCCAAGGTCGAACTCAGGGACTTGCAGCTAGACGTATGCGATAATGTGCATGCAGCGGTTGAATAAAAGAATGATGGAGGGATTTCTATGCTAACACTACTTCTACTCCTATCTAACAGACAATGCAATGAGAATATGAATGAGAGGTAAAGACTCGACAACTCTTGACGGGAAGTAAGTGGATGGAAAAATAGATAAAATGTGGAGATGTCTTCACTGCAACACTGAGCTTGACCGCAAGGGCAACCTCAGCCAACGCAAGCTATGCGATCATGCTACACACATTTGAGCCTAATTCTAAGACGTATGCAATGTATATGCGATAGTGCCGAGAAGCCTATGCCTGTCTAAACCTCTATAACCACTCACGTGCTCTCGTCGCATGAGTGTGATAGCCGCATACTACCATATCCTACTTCTGAACGCATGCAATATCCTATCCGTAGGGTGCATACGCTGTGTAATAGCAAACGGAGCTTATCTCTAAGTCTCCATTCTTGCTTATGCAACCCTAATCTAGCCCTCTCGAGCATCGATTCTAACCTAGCTCTCTCGAGTCTTAGGTTCTTTCTTTAGACTCTCTCTCGAGTAGCTCTAAAGGTGTGATAGACACATACATAAGACAAGGTAATCACATAAACTTGGCTGACGCAAGATTATTCCTATCTCTAGTGAACAATAGCTTACATTGCTTAATGCGACCATCCATACATTGCTTAATGCGACCAACCACTTACCTTCCTGGACAAGTAGTTGTTGCTGACTTTACTCATAGACAAGCGTTGCGTCCGCCTATAGACAGGTATTGCTAAAGCTTCACACCAAGCAAATAAGGTTTTCTCACACACTCATGCAACGCACACCTCTTGGTGGTTTGCTACATGCTTCATATCTCTAATCCACATGACTAAGTATGTGATACTCTAGCAATCTTACTAAGTGATGCAATGAAAGTTGAGGATGCTAAGTAAAGAAGATACAGATGGAATCGAAGGAAACATAGAAATGCATTGAACACATAATGTATTAATTTCTTAATCACAAAATGTAATACAATACAATATAAGAAAAAAAAGAGAAAATGAAATGACCAGCAGGAGTCTTGCTTCCAGCAGATGTTCATCAAGGCTGTCGGTGGTGCCATGGAAGGGCGGTAGAGCTGACTCTCTCGAGATCTAACTCTGGTCAAAGGCTCCGGTCATCACTCGGAATGGTGGAAGAAGATGAAGAACTCTCAAGCTTTCTTCTCATGCATTTTTCTGGATCGCAGGGATAACCCTGGATCCGCCCTAAGGCGAACCTCAGGTGAAAATCTTGGATCCTTGGATGAGTTGAAATTTTGCTCAGCGGCTTCTTTATATAGAGCTTGGATCGCCGACAGCATTAATGGACTACTCTGATTCTGACATTCGCGGCACGTTGGTCCTTTTCTGAATCTCTGCTGCTAACGGTGTGGTAGGTGAAATGTCAACATCATCTTTTGATTTTCCCGAGATATGCGTTGATGCGTTCATTCCACCAACCTTGCGTTAATCCCTCTAGTATGCGTTATCGTGTAGCTGTAATCGTGCAGTTACCACATTCGCTTAATACCGCAACTTTTACACGATGACCGCAATGGCTTGACGATCGCAACTCCTATGTGATGGACGTATGTGGCTGATTACCGCAACACCCATGCATTGATCGACTATGTTCGCCTTTGCGATGGAGAGTTTCTTCACATGCGGTCGTCTATGTAGTAGTCTGGCTTCCGCGTTTGTGTACATTTCCTACGTTAGCTACAAAAATAGACAATTCAACGCATAATAACACATAATAATGGGTTAGCCGAGATTCTCAATGTTGCACAACGCAAAATCATTTTCTTATGAATTCCTAACATAATTGTCGCATATTCTGCTTAATAACCCTCATAATTCTAAATAAAAGGCCTAAGATGACATGCATTTCTGCATGTCATCAGCCTTCAATATAATCAAGGAGAAAGATATAAGTGATTTGAGGAAAGATTGCGTAAAGAAATCTGAACCACCCGTAACGGCAACTGTTGAGAAGGGTGAATTCTCAAAACGAGTGGACGTTGCGATGAGGGTAGAAAGGAGCCTAAAGCAGGAAGATGAGGTTGGAAAGGAACATAGTGCATTTAGAACCCTAAGTCCATCTTCAGACAAACCCAGTAAAAAGTTTGTGCCATGAGTATCCAGAAAAGGGAATTTTAAACCAAGCATAAGGGCACGTCGGGTTAAAAATCGAGTTCGAGTAAAGAAACTCAGAAGTCAGGTGGATCAAGTCATTCTGTGGCAACCCGAAGGAAAAAACATAGAAATTCATCCCTTAATAGAACCTTGTGATGTTCATCTTGTAATAGATATCATTCAAAACAATGTTTTAAAGATGCTAACGTAGGTTATAACTATGGACAAGTCGATCATTATAAGCGAAATTGTCCTCAGTTGAAGCAAGAAGATCTTAATGCATAAAAGACAACCTCGCAAACAGTAAACCAATCCCCATGACCTATAAGCACCAGCGAAGGAAGAATAAGTAGAACTAAACAAAAGAATATAGCAAGCCAATCTCACCAGTAGAAGGAAAACACTTAAGGTTACAAGAAGGAGTACTCAAGTCTAGATAGTTGATGCATAGTCTTACTTTTATAATATCTATAAATAAGCTCAGTGGTCTGTAAACTTATATAAAATAAATGTGGTAAAGTAAATACTTTTTGTGGTTGCTAAAAGTTATAATACAAATATGACCATAGTTTCAACAAAAGAAGATTGGTATTCTTTAGAATAGTTCTGGTCAAATTTCAAGGACGAAATTCTTTTAAGGGGATGGTAAATTGTAAGCCCTCGATTCCTTTTTCTCTTCATCCAAACTAGAGATGCACTAAAAAAAAACATGAGTAAAGGAAGTATGATAGGCGCATACTTAGATCTTGAAAGTTAAAAAGTTGGCTAAGTGTTAGACTATGCTGTGAGGGAAACAGTGGTACTTAGGAAAACTTCTAAGTATTAGAACCATGCATTTAACATTAAGAGATAAAGGTTAAACACATAATCCATCAAGAAGTGGCAATGTGATAAGAAATAAGGACTTGGACACATGTTGGAAGTCTTGGACGCATACCATGGTCAAGAAAGGACCAATTTGGACGCATATTTTGTGTAAAGGAAATTATCTTGGTCGCATCTCGGCTTAAGCATACTTAGATGGAAATATGAGGATAAACTATGGTTGAAATCTTGAGAGTTGAGAATAAGTACATAATGAGCGCATGGTTGAACTCTTGGATGCATAGAAGGATATAATTTGGACACATACTAAAGTAAAGAAGGAAAAGAGAGAGTAAGAAGAACCATATGGAAGAAGTAACCTTAAAACCATGTGACCTATACATTGAACCTAAGAAGTAGAGTTGGGTGCATGAAGATGGAACCATGCAACCCACCTAAGGTAGGATGCGCCAAAAGAAGGAACCATGTGACCAAAGAAGGAAGGGTATGCGTTGAGATGGGAGTTACTTGGGGAGCAAGGCCAAGTTGATAGTTGGAAAGAGCATGTGGCGGATTTGGATGAAGTCTTGACCAAAGTCTAAGTAATAGGTGGTCGTCCATGGAGCAAAGAGGAGCCATGCAAGGAGCTGGAGAAGACACCTCAAGAGGTTAAAAGCTATTTTACCCCCGAAATACATCTTGCTCCTTAAGTCTCACTAATCCTCTAATGAACAATTGGTTTTTTATCCAATTACTAAACCAAGTCTCTCTCGTGCCAATGAGAGGGTAGGGCCCTTTGTTCAAGACCTGAAACCAGCACTTAAGAGAACAACCTATCTACTATCCCTAACTCGAGCAAGAGTGAATTCCATCTTACACCCTATATTCCCAACTATCTACCTGGTCTTACCCCAAAAATGGGAGGCTTATTGAGCCGGCGCTTGAGCAAACCCTCACCTATGAAAATCTAAGGATAATCCCAAATAAATAGAAGTTCATAGCTAGCTTAGGATTTAGGTCGGGTTATCTAGGTCATTGATTTGAAACAATCAATCTTAAATAGTAAACAACGTTATAAAGTAAGAGTGACTTATTTATTGGTCTCGATCTTATACAAACTCATTGCATAGGATGCCCCCACTCGCATGTCTCCACATGAACGATTCAGAATCACATTGTTTGTACTATCTACAAAGTGGGTCGCGTCCGATAGTGTTACCAGAATAAGGTACCTAACCTTATTCATATACTATAGACCATTTTGGCTATTTACTCGAACTTGATCCATCTTTATGTCTCCACATAAAGTTCAACTATTCATGTAATAGCCATGGATCTTAGTTTATTGGATTTAGTCTATGCAAGTACAATTTACCTATTTAACAACAGTTTTATTGAATAAATGTTAATAACATTCTTATTGCAAATAGAATATGTTTAACATTACAAATTGCGAGTTTTAGGATATACAACCCAACACTGCCAAGAAAACTCCAAAAGAAATTCTCTCAAAATATTTCCTCTCCATCTCTCTCAAAATTAAGATCACAGAGGCCCACACACTCCTGTGATTCGCAACCCCTAAGGAGAATACAGAGGTCTCACTTTGGGGGGGCATTCTAAATTGGAATTGGGTTTTGATCATGATTCATAAGGAGGAAGATTTGTTCGGGACCGATCAAGAGGAAACTCGTGAAGAATTATTGGGCTTCAAAAGTAAGTGTGACTAACCTTAAATGTCTCCTCTTATCTGTTTTTTGACGCATGTTGTAATTTTGTTTAGAATGCATATGTAGTTTCTAAAATTTAATGTTCTGCAGATAAAATTAAAATTGGGACCGATACCCACTTCTACTTCGGACTTCACAAGCCTTCAGTTATTACATCTAACTTCTTAAGTCCAACCGATTCTCTAATGAACAATCTATTTATAGTCCTACCATAAACAAAACCTTCTCGGGCCAGTGAGAAGGAGGGGCTCCATTGTTCAAGATCCAGAGTCAGCACTTAAGGGAGCAATTCATTTACTTACCCTAAAGACAGAAATGAGTGAATTCTATCTTGTGTAGTTATGTTCTCAGCTCCCTATTAAAAAAAATCCCCATAATAGTAGGCATATTGAGTCGGCGAATCTGGCCATTCTCACCCATATAGATCAAAGGATCACCTTCATAGACAGGAGTTCACAACTCACGCAAAATTAAGGTCGAGTCACGTATAATCATCTAGTGAAATATAAGTCTCTTCAAGCAACAGTGTTATAAAGAAAGACTAACCATTTCGCGCTCCATTCTTATAAAAACTCTTTATATAGGATACTCCCACTCGCATGTATCTACATGAACAATCAGGATCAGATCATTTGTAACACTTTATAACCATTGCAACAATTAAAAGTGGGTCATATCCATAGTGTCACCAAGATAAGGTACCCGACCTTATTTATATACTACAGACCATGTAGGTTATTACTTAAACATGATCCGCATGTATGTCAACCACATACATGTTTATGTTACATAAAATAACCTTGGATATTTATTTAATGGATTATTGCATATATAAAATAGTCAACCACTGTTTCAAACAACATATAACTATGAGGATTTAGGGCATACCTCCCAACATAAATATCATCTATAAAACCTAAGAAGTGTAAATAGATAATAAGGAAGTTCCTTGTAAATTGTTGTAAAAAAAATCACCCGGTGTTAATAAATAAAACTTTTTATACTAAAATGAATATTTGTCACATTGTAGAAATTATGCTTAGAAGCGATAGACTTCGGAAGCAACCTGAAGTCAAGGACCAAAAAAAATACTTATAGATAATGGGAAGAGAATGAAGGTGAATCCAACCATGCTCAAGTGGAGGTTGGTATGGAAGAATAAGTCTTAGATAGGTTTGTCGACCGATTAGCTGCGGGGCTAGGAATGACTCAATTAGATCTTGAGAAAAAGTTTGGGATAGAGTGCTTAAAAGCTCTAGGTGCTACACCCTTCTAAGGAATCACAGATTCAGCCGATACCGAAGTCTGGATCAATCTATTCCAAAAGTATTTTTAGGTAATGAGATGCCCTGAGAAACGAAAAGTAACACTCCCTTTGTTCCTTTTACAAAAAGGAGAGGAAGACCGGTGGTGAGTATTTGAACAAAGACGGAAGAAGATGGAAGAACCTGTTAGGATACTGATTCTTGAAAGACTTTATCAACATAACGAGTTAGTACAATCTTCCAGAATGGCAACTAAAAGATGAACGAATTCTTTATTAAACGATATGAATCAAATAGAGACTAGACGATCACTTATCAAACTACAAATGATCGTTTACAAAACTCTATACAATCGCTTACAATCTCTACATAATCGCTGAGTAATACTAGACGGTCGCTTACAAAACACCCCGCGATCGCTTACAAGATACTACACGATCGCTTACAAAATATTACCCGATCGCTTACCAAATTCTATACGATCGCCTACAAATGCTACACAATCACTTAGTAGAAGAGGTAGATGATGAGCAGCACACTACGATTGAATCTACACGATCGAGACTTCTGAACTCCCACTCTTGAGAGCTCACCTTCCTCATTTCTGATATTCAAAATCCTCCGTCCCTTCTCTTTCGATTTCTTTCTTCTTTTAAACCTCCACTTCTCCCAATAGAATTGAAAGTAGTCCTTAATCGATTCAACCGCCTCTCCTCTATTCTTTCTTTCTTGATATTGCAACATAATTGGAGGCTTATCATTCTCTCCCCCCTCCACCTTTACCTTGTCCTCAAGGTAAAGTTTTGGCTATCCAAACCATTTCTTTAGCTGTGACACATGAAACACTGGATGGATTGACACTGTTGTCTGAAGGTTCAACTTGTAAGCTACTGATCC
>NC_052355.1:27387444-27419154 GCF_009727055.1 Benincasa hispida | reverse complement strand
CAAAGCCAGTAGAAGCATTATACGTAGTGTTATACCAATATTCTGCCCAATGCCACCAGTTAATCCATTCTTTCGGTCGCTCACCACAGCAGCACCTCCAATATTTCCACGCTGCGATTCACCACCTCTGTCTGACCATCCGACTGAGGATGAGGAACTATATTGCGATGGAGTTTGGTACCCGACAGTCAGAACAACTCTTGCCAAAAGTTACTCACAAACTCTTTGTCTTGGTCCGAGACAATGGACTTTGGCACCCCGTGCAGTTTAACTATTTCTCTACAAAATGTATCTACTACAATACCAGCATTCAAAGGGTGTTTCAAAGGCAAGAAATGAGCATACTCTACAGATCGATATGCTTCCACAGTCGTTTCTTGTTTAATAGCCAAGAATCTTCCACAGATCGATCCCTCTCTTAAAGATTAGAATCGGGCTAACATCCTTTTCTTCAAGTCTTCCTAATCTTTAAATAGCTCTCTATCTACCTTTGACCGGTACCAGTCTAATGCGGTGCCGTCGAAACTCACAATCGCCACTGTCATCTTCTCAGATTCAGTCAACTTATGAACTTGAAAATAGCGATCTGCTCCGTATAACCATGCATTGGGATCACTTCCGCTAAACACCGGCATTTCTACTTTCTTGAATTCACTCCTATCGCAAATCGCTTCTTCACCGGATGCTTTCACCAAACTCTTTGTTCCGCACACCTTATTGGCATTCGATCCTTCTACCTCTTCTGTCACCTTTGCTTTTTCTTTGGACATTTCCGTAACATAGGAAATGAACGTTTGTTGATGTTTCTCTGCCTGCAATCCCAATCGCTCAATACTCTTCGCTAAGGTTACCAAATTCTCCTCTATGGTTGGCAATTTCCGGTTCGACTCTGAGTTTAGAGATCTCTTGGTCCAATAACTCCAGTTTCTCTTCAAAACGTTTCTGAACCATGCTTGCCCAGGTGGTTGCTCTGATACCAATTTGTTAGGATACTGATTCTTGGAAAACTTTATTAAAGTAACGAGTTGGTACAATCTTCCAGAATAGCAACTAAACGATGAATGAATTCTTTATTAAA
The DNA here is from genome assembly GCF_009727055.1 of Benincasa hispida. Classification (NCBI taxonomy): domain Eukaryota; kingdom Viridiplantae; phylum Streptophyta; class Magnoliopsida; order Cucurbitales; family Cucurbitaceae; genus Benincasa; species Benincasa hispida. The sequence continues at coordinate 27,418,076 of NC_052355.1, read as the reverse complement.
CGATTGAGTCAAACAAAGACTAGACAATCGCTTATCAAACTACAAATGATCGTTTACAAAACTCTATACGATCGCTTATCTTGGTCGCATCTAGGGTTAAGCATACTTAGATGGACATATGAGGAGAAACTAGGGTTGAAATCTTGAGAGTTGAGAATAAGTACATAATGAGTACATGGTTGAACTCTTGGATGCATATAAGGATATAATTTGGACACATACTAAAGTAAAGAAGGAAAAGAGAGAGTAAGAAGAACCATATGGAAGAAGTAACCTTAAAACCATGGGACCTATGCGTCGAACCTAAGAAGTAGAGTTGGGCGCATGAAGATGAAACCATGCAACCCACCTAAGGTAGGATGTGCCAAAAGAAGGAACCACGTGACCAAAGGAGGAAGAGTATGAGTTGAGATGGGAGTTACTTGGGGAGCAAGACCAAGTTAATAGCTGGAAGGAGCATGTGGCGGATTTGGATGAAGTATTGACCAAAAACCCTATACAAAAAGCCCGGGAACCACACTATTCTCGTAAAAGATTTCGTATGTCATGATCCAGAACTTATATACCCCATAAATGCTAGGTGATTGTTGTAGTGGGATTGAAAATTTGGTTGTACTCCATTCTACTTATGTCAGTTTGACAGTAAAAATAGAGAGTGTATTGAGTAGATAAATCAATAGGATTATGGAGTTCAATTTTGTCAGGCGTTGAGGAGCTTGTCATTGTCATGAAGCTACTTGATTCAGGTATTATCTTTAGTGATTTGCTTCTAGCTTCAATGGATATTTTGAAGAACTGTGAACGTTATGGTAAATGACAATGAAACTTCATTTTACTCTCTTCCCCATGAATTGTATTTGTCTCTATTTGTGACCTTTCGTTTTCATCTAGGTTTCAATGTAAATCCTGATGCGTGTTGTGGGTTTGGTGTCGCTACAATGATTGTATCATGTGCATGTCACCAATAATGGCTTGCATAAAATGCATTTAATTAGGATCAGCAAAAGTATGGTGGTTTCTATTTCCTTATATTTCGTTGTTGTGGTCCAACATCAATTTTACCAATATCTTCTACTTAGCTTGTTCTTGGTGAGAAACTTAATACATTAATCATGATGAAATAAATTAACAGGGCAAATGGTTGATAGAAATAGAAAATTATCAGGGTATGTTGATTGTTGGTTTAGTTTCTCAAAATTTATCTTCAGTTTTAGAGTACTTGATACCACTTTTTTTATTGTTTGAAAATATCACTTTTAGAATACTTAAGTTGAGATTCTGTTTTTTTTTCTTTTACAGCTGCATTTCACATTCTTTCATGCTTTTGAAGTTTTTCAATGAGAGTATATTTGTTTATATGCAATTCTTGTGTTTCTTTCAGATTTATTGTCGCTTGTTGTTAATGGTAAACTGAACCATGTTCAGTCTCAGTTTAGGTTTAATGCTATGTTGTTTCATGCTCTGCCATTAAATTTTAGAGGATGTAAACTTGGGAGGAAATAAGGGAGATAACTCACTTTATACACCTCAGCATGGTCTAGCCTTTATATTGCTTTATATTGCAGAGTTGGTGCAGTAGGTTTAAATATTTAGGATTTGGTGAAACAGTTTGAATCTTCTAAGTTTGAAACTTCCAATTTGTAAGATAATTTAGTTGCTAAGAATAGTAAAAGTATATTTCTTTTGGTATTGAATTTAGAAGCTGGTTACAACTATTTTAGAGCATATTTGGATTGACTTTCTAAGTACTTAAGAATACTTTCTTTGTACTTTGAAATACTTATTTAAGTATTTAGAAAGTCAATCCACATAACACTTTAATTTATGAGTAGAAATGTGCATAATTCATTACTTATAGCCTATAACACTTCTACTTCACCTCATGGTTTCTCAATTTTGTCTTTCATATTAGCTCTCAACGTTAAAGTAAAGTCTATGTCCCAAACTCTCATCTCGGACCTTCATATCTCATTTAGATGTTGGATTTTTGCAAGACTTGCATTCGGTCAAGGAAGAACGTTAGGCTTCAATGGAGATGCACGTATCACTCAACATATTTGTGTAAGTTTAATTTTGTATTCGTTTTTTTTTCTTAATGTTGGAAATTCTTTATTTTGCATTCAGATTTGTAAATTGTTGGCTTGACCAAATGTCTAGTGCTAAAGGCTTTGAATTTTCTTTAGGTATTGATCTATTTTTTCAAGAATACATCTTTAAAGTAAGTGTTTGCTCCAATCTTCTTGTTTATGTCAAATAACTATGTAAACCCTTGATATTATAGGTTTTTTGAATCGAAGGTAAAGGCTGTGATTTCTCTATTATTGAACTTTGGTATATGGTCTCTTTAGTTGTATGCAGTATTTTTTTTTTCCTCCTTATATTTGTGTTTTACAATTTTAGATTTACATTATGTTCAACACTCTATTGTAGAAAAATATTGTCACATTTGATGAATGGGTTTTGAGTTTGATGGTAAATATATTTTTTACAGCAAATAGGGATAAGAGACTTATCAGATTTTTTGATGTAAATACTAATGGATACATCATTTTAAAAAGGTGTAGACTAAAGGATACTTACGTGTCTTGAGGAAACTAGAAAATTGAGGTTGTATTGTTTTTCTCTTTATCATAATGTAATTTGTACAACATGTCAACCCCACAAAAAATATGGTTATTTTTATGGAATGTTATATTGATTGAAGCATCCATTACGATTGATATTTATATTATTGAAATTTTATTTTGATGTAAATGTACTTGCATACAATATTAAAGATTTATATGATTACAGTTGATTTTACAACTTCATTTGTAATAATTTGTTGCTGGTATAAAGTGCTATGTAAACTATATACAATTTGATCAAAATTGACTATCAAGGTGAGATTCAAAATGCAATATGATTTTTTTAGCAATTTTTTTACGAATGTGAAAACTGCAATCAAAAGTCAATTATAGCATGCTATGAAAACCTTCCATAACATTAAAATTATGCAATCAAAAATGAATATTTTATAGCTTTTTTTATAGCATTGAGAAAACGCTATGGAAAGTCAGAGACTTTCAACAACATTTCTAAAACGCTATAGAAAGTCTTTTATAGCATTTTTTTACCGCTATAAAAAATGCTATAAAAATCTTCTATAGCATTTTTTGCCAATGCTATGAAACATTTTCATAACATTAAATACATGCTATCAAAAGTTGATTTTTTATAGCATTAAGAAAATGCTATGGAAAGTTGAGAACTTTCGATAACATGGGCTACGACCGCATTTCGAAAACGCTATGAAAAATCTACGATAGCATTTTTTTAAAGCTATCGAACGTGATATTTGTTGTAGTAAATCGAAGGTTGAGAATAATAGAGAAGTTCCTCTTTGTGGTTTACTAGAAATTTGGAGATCAAATTTGTGGAGTTCAGCAAGGAATTGAAGCAAATCTACGAAGGTATACAATGTGAAACCCTATTCTATTAAAAATTTGTTTTTAAGCATATTTTGTACTCAAAGTAAGTGTAATTAGAGTGTTTAATGATTCTATTTACTTCCATTTTATGCATGTATATCATAGGGTTAATTCTTTGTCTTATTTATTTAGGAATCTTGTAAGTCTGGCTATGAGTATTGGAGCTGGAAGTCTGTGGTACAAGATGTAAAAACATAAAATTTGATTGTAATAAAGTAAATTATTGTACTTAAGAAATAATTTAGATGTTACAAAAATGGGCGAAAAGATTAGAGTGGACAACAGGTGTTGCAAAAGGGTGGTATCTGCTGTCTTCACGCCTCATTCTGGGTAAAAGAAGTAAACTCGAGAGGGAGAGTGATAAATTTGAACCTCAACATTAAAAAAGATGGTAATAATAATATCTTGATTTCATTGAACTATGCTCACGTCAACCACGTTCAATATGGTATATTATAAATTTTACCAAAAACAAAAAATTTTGGTGCAGCATTAAAAAGATTAAGAAAACGAACAAATAATTTTATTTAAAAAACCAACGAACTCAAGGTCCCAAACAAAAGAAATTCTACAAAATGAGAAAAAAAAAATCCTTAAAATGAAAATTTGAATTAATTAATTAATAAATAGACTCGTACATTAAATATTAGCTCATGAAAACTTCGTACCAACTCTAACCTTAGAGTAGTAATAATATAGCTTGACTTGATTCATGATCAAATCAACAACTTTCAATTTATTTGAATCTTTTTTCTTTAAATGTAATGTTGAGAAATTGTATTAAATGCAAATTTATTAAAAATATTTTTAAATATAGCAAAAAATAACTTTTTTAATGGACCGAAAAAACTTTTTGCTAGTTTCCTATAATTGTACATAAGTTTGGTCACTTTGCTATATATGAAAATATCCTTAAAAAATTAAAAATAATAATAAAAATAATATTCTTTAAAAATAACGAAACAAAGAAAAAAACGATATTCTACCCAAAAAAAAAAAATTCATCCATATTAGAAAATGAAAAAGAAAAAGCAAAAACAAACAAACAAATGAATGAATGAAAGAGAGTTAAATAACAGTTACATCATTCTCAACTTATACGTCAAATGTTAGTTCATGAAAACTTCGTAGAAAGTTCCTCAAATCTCTACTAAAATATTATTATTATTTGTGATTTCTAATTCTAATATCTTAAACGATTTTTTAAAAACAAAATTAGGATGACTTTTTAATATTGAAGTTTAGTGTTTTTGTTTCCAAGTTTAATAAGTTAAGAGGTTTATTATTTATATATATTCATAACCACAAACTTCCTTACTTATTCTTATGTTTTATGAATTTGACTATAATATAATCAAAATGTAATTTGACTTCTCATGTCAATATTAGATTCTTGAAAATATTAAAAATCTAAGACCATCATCACACCCGCAATTACATAATTTTGGCACTTAAAATGTAAACCTATGAAAATTTAGTACGGACCTTTTCCTTGTACAAATATCCCTTGGCTTGCAATTTGGTGCCATTTCGTAGCATCACCCAACTTTTCCCCACTTATATTTTGTGCTCTCGACTTTTCTTTTCTTATGCCATTTAATTATTCAAACCAACCATCTTCCTAAATCTTCAATTCATTCTCGAGAGAGAGAGAGAAAAAGAAAGAAAAAGAAAGAAAAAGCTTCTTTGGTTGGGGCTACAACTTGAATGATTCTTTGCTTGGACTTATAAGGATTATGAAAGTTCTTTGATTTTGATATATGAAAGTTGATTTCGATATCGATATCGAAAATATAGTTTTGGCCAAATTTCGGTAATATTGTAAAGTTATCGTCGTTGGAATATTAGTTAATAGTCAATTATACTCTGAGAATCTTTTAGAAATTATTTTCAAACTTTAAAGACCTATGAAAACTCAAAATTCAAATTGAGTGATCAAACATAAAAATCAACTCAAAATTCAAATTGAGTGATCAAACATAAAAATCAACATGGACAATGAGTTTTAGTTTCTAAAGTTTAGAAATCACATCAAAACCAAGTTTAAATTTATGGGAACAAGAGTGTACTTTAATTTAAAAAAAAAAAAAAAGTTAAAATATCATTTTTATATCTATACTGATTTTTGTTCAATTTTGACGGAAGGTTGAACCTCTAATCTCAAATAAAGAAGTGTGTGTTAATTATCGTTGAGCTAAATTCACTTTGACGTACATGTCGTTATATGACACATTAAGATATATTGGGCCACTTACCTACTACTCATCTTGATTTCAAGTATGATTTAATTAGACTATTAATGGAGAAAACGAATTTCTTATACAACTTATAAAAGAAAAGTAAGAATTATTGAAGGTTGCCTAAGACAAGGTCAAAAGTCCATGAGCGAGCCCAGGCCCAAGAGGTACCAGGCGGAGGCATGGGGAACACGCATCTCAAAAAGAAAAAGTCAAAGCCTCAGGGCTTTGGCTGACTTATCAAGCCAATAAATATATACCAATCAAAAAGTAATCGAGTTGCGCTTAGACTGGCATCCTGCAACTTCGGGGGCCAAAAACTACCCTAACATCGCTAGAGTTACGTATAACCACTAACCATGGACAATTATCAAAGAAAGAGCATTATAAATAGTCTCATTCAACGACCCCAAGGAGGAGAGGAACTCCATAAGAGAGTTTTAGCCTTACTTCTTGTGTATTTAGCTGAACTATACACTCTTTATACTCACTTAGGTATAGGCTTGGCATCATGTCAGTACAAGGATCCCTTATACAGATCAAACTCCAAAAATGAGATTAGATTGGGGGAAACATGTCGAAGGTCAAGCCTAGGCAAGATCCAAAACGCCAAAAAGAACATTAACATAAAACGAGTGAAAACTATACATCAAAAGTAGATTTATAGTTTGACATTTGTAAAATAATCCATTCATTTGTTAACCCTCTTTTGCACTCGATATGAAGTAAATGGAAACCAACTTTGTGATTTGTACGATGAAAGTTTGAACCATTTTTCTTTTATTATCATTGTTAGTATTATTTTTAAAATTAAAATTAAAAAAAAAAAAAANAAAAAAAAAAAAAAAAAAAGTTTACTAGTCATCTCAAATTAATTGATTTTTAATTCTGAGTTTCTTAAAATTAAGCTTAATACTCCTTGCACTTTTAAATTTTTTTTTGATATGTTATCTACTTTCTATTAATGCTTTCAAAAACCAATCCAAATTTTAAGAATTAAAAATAATAATTTTTAAAAACTTAAAATGTGGCTAAAAATTTAACTCTTGTACTTAAAGAAAGATTAAAATTATTATAAGAAATCGATAGAAAATAAACTTAATTTTTAAAAATAAAAAATGAAAAACGAAATGATTACCAAATAGAAACTTAATAATTAGGATATATATAAACTAACTTTATCGAATACGTCAAATTGTCACATGGATTACATGTCTGTATATAATTTAAAATTCAACTTCATTAATAACATCAAACCGCCACATAGATTACATGCCCTATAAAAGAAAATTCAACTTCCTTAAGGACCTCAAACAGCCACATAGAATACATGCCGAAGGAGTTCCTTTTTACGGTTACGAAAAACCATAAAAAATTAACGTTTTTATAAGGGTCTTACTAAACGACGAAGAAGACACAGTCAAAGGAAAGCTATACTTAGTATTGAAATTATATTCTTTGTAATATAATATAACAAACATAAGCATAAAAACGTGAACCTTTTCAACTTCAATAAAAAAGTATAATTACCTTTAACGGTTAAATAATGTATGTTTATATCATGGCTAGAATAAAAACTACGTCACAGAATTAGGAACCTTATTTAAAAAAAAAAAAAAAAAAAAAAAAAAAAAAATTGATCTAAGAGAATAACTTAAATAATGCCAATCACGGTCTCAACAAAAAAAGAAAATCAAGTCACTCACAATTCATATTCCAATTAAAAGAAAAGGAGAAATTTGAAAAAAGAAATAAAAAAGAAAAATAAATGAAAATAAAGAAAGAAAATAAATAAATAAATAAATAAATAAAAAAGTAGTACGAATAATTTCGGGCCGCGCCCACCTTTAATGTACATTCAAAGCTTGTAAACCATCCAAGTTAAAAAGCAGATTTGGCCAATCCATGTCCTTGCTTTGTTAACGTGATATTCGGATTTGGTAATACTTTTGAATTGTACAACTAAATTACCAAAAAAAAAATGCAAAAGGAAAAAATTGGATTAGACATGAAACGCACCGTTTAATGGTTCTTAAGAAAACCCTTACTTGCCAATTTAAGCCAAAAGAGTTGATAATGTGTGTCGGTTTAATTTTAATTTTTTAATTGTATAATTTAGGAAGGTATTGAATTTCTAAATGAAAAAAGGGACGTTAATGAAGGTGTGTCCAAAAGGGAACAAAATGGGAGCTCACAGCAAATATTTGTTAGAAATATTTAATGATATATAATTAAATTTACCTTCACTCATCAATTTAAATTTTTGGATCAATTGGTAATTTAAGATGGTATCAAAACAAGTGGTTTAAGGAGGTATTGTGTTCAAATTTCTACATGATTAGTGTAGATTTGTGGTTCAAATCCCTCTACTCCTACATTGTACTCAAAATAATAATAGTAATAACAAAACATTACTTCTCATATAATATATACAATAAACGTATGGAGAATTCGGATCACATACTTCTTGATCACTATGACATTCACATGTCAGTTTAATTATGCCTACTTTGACCATATAGATCCCATTTCATTTGAAATATATATATTATGGCAAGTTATATAAGTTAAAAAATTATATGAATTCTAGTTAGTAACTTTCTCAAGTAATTTGGTATCTAATTCATTGAAAGCAAAACAAAATGTGAGCAATAAAAACAAAAAATAAATTAATAATTTAAATTGCAAGTAGCCGTGTGTGAGTAAATTATATACATGTGGCATTTAATTAATTGACATATATTTATTTATTTATGAAGAATACTTTTTTTCTTTATTTAGCAAAAAGTTACCCATACAGAAAAATTAAACAACTAATTATTTTCTCTATTTTTTTTTCCTTTTTGAGTTAGTACAATACTTGGGTGAGAGATTCAACTAATTATTGGTTGGATGATTGAGTTATGCTCAAATTACTGTTATTATTTAGGTTCCCTTTTGTTAGTTATTTTGTATTTTGTTTTTGAAAATTATGCCTAAATACTCTCAATTTCTTACAATAATTTATATTTTTCTTAAATACAGTGGTCGAATTCTTAGTTACATTCTTAAAAAAAAATTAAAAACTATTTTTTTAGTGTTCAAATTTTAGTTTGATTTTTTAAACTATCCTAAAAAAATAGATAACAAAAGAATAAATGTGGTGGTAGAAGTTAGTATCCATAGATTTAATTTTTAAAAACAAAAACCAAAAACCAAATAATTATTAGACGAGATTTTATTTATTTATTATTAATCTTGATTGTCCTAAGTAAGTTGCTATTTAGTCCAACCAACCGTCGTCCCATTATTTTAGCTAGAAAAATTAAAATAGAAGATAAGTCTACTTTCCCAACCGTTTGTTGCCAAAGAGAGCTATCTCTAAGAGCAACTTGAATTTGAATATATATATATATATATATATCCTACAAATTATTAATTATGATAGGTTATATAAATTTTTTTTTATTTTTTTTATGATATGTGAAGTGGAGAATTTTGGGAAGATTTGACATGTTGCAATTGTATCTTCCATCAAACCTGTAAAACTAAAACTTAATTAATAATTTTACCATTCATTGGATGATTTCCAATTGTCTATACATATAACAAAATAAGAGTTAAAAATGTGAATATTTTTAAATATTAACCAAAAATTATAGGTTGAATTTGTAAGCGTAGTCTAATTACATCCCAAACTAATGAATTTATTTTTAAATTCAACGAATGTGGTGAAAAAAATGTTAAGAATAAGTAAATTTCTTAAGCCCATTTGTTAACCATTTTGTTTTCTGTTTTCGTTTTTGAAAATTCAATCTATATCATCCACATTTCTTGCCATGATTTGCATATTTCTTAATCACAATTGTTGAATGAAAAAAAAAATAAAAATGAAAATAATGTCTATAGATTTAATTCTTTTAAAAAAACAAAATAGTTATCAAACGAAATTTTAATTAGTCAATAAAACTTTTGCTTAGTTTGATAGTCACCAACGTTTCCAACTAATTAAAAAAAATAGTGTCGAGAGGTTGAAGTTTAATTAATACATGTAGATGTTCGAACTATATTGTCTTTTAAAATAGTAATAGGTGTCTCAATCTAATAAATAACACTGAGATTCCCAATTGCACTATCAAATGACAAAAATAAAATTTGTGGTTTTTATTTCCATTTTATTTATTTATTTATTTTGTATGCATATGAATGGTAAATGTTAATTTGCTTCTTGATATTGGTTGCCCTTTTTCTTTTTTTTTTTTTTTTTTTTAGTTTATATTCTTTTTCCCCCCTTTTTACATGTTTGTTGTAGATAATATTTTATTCTTCTTCATTTTATAAACCCACATGCATTTTTGAGCAACTTGATTTTTTGTTTTAAAAAAAAAAAAATCTACAACCTTAGGTGAAGTGGTTATTATCATTATTATTAATTTTTGTTGATAAAGATATAGCTGAGTTTTTTAAAAAAAAAAAAAAAAATCAACCAATTAAGATACCAATAGATCAAATATTAGAAAAACAATTGTTGAAGAACAAATAATGACTATCAAATAATAGCAAGATCAAATTATCATTATTATTAATTTTTGTTGATAAAGATATAGCTGAGTTTTTTAAAAAAAAAAAAAAAAAATCAACCAATTAAAATTATAAATTAAATATATTTTTACAAGTTGATTAATTGGTAATGATATCTACTGAAGTTGAAAGTTTAATAAAGATTGAATCAATTCTTTTTAGTTTTTTTTTCTTTTTAATCATAGTTTCTATCCATTTTTTACTATCATATTGGTAAGATCTACAAATCGTTTAAAACATTAAGCTTTATCTAATACAATCAAATCTCAATATCAATTGTTTTTCTAGATAAGAAAAATATTCTTAGTAAATTTAAGTCTAAAAGTTTATAAAAGTTTACCACTTTTAAACAGAATAAATATCAATCAAAAATTCACTTTTTTGACAGAGAAGGTGTGGATATATAAAAAGCATCTCCATCTTTAGTTTAACTCAACTTATTATCAACTCTAGCTTATGGTTGATGTACTTAAGAGGATAATAAATGACTTTTTCTAGTACATACGATAATAAGTGACTTTTTAAATGAGTATTAGATCAAATTGAATATTATTATCATTGTGATTGATAACATTTTTACTTTTGAATATTCATATAAATAAATAATATTTTTTTATTCTCAGTCAAGCAAGATAATCTTTTCAGGTCTCTAACCCCAAAACCAAACAAGATAATAATAAAATATTAGTTGAAATTTTTTTAATACTTATTTCATTTTAAGCAATAAATTCTTAAATATTTTATTTTGGTCAATAAACATAGAAAAGATAGTTATTTAAGTCGCCATCATCAAATTTTCAATGATGTCATTGAGTCTAAACTAAATATAATGTTTTTTAGTCGTTTACTTTTGACTAGTAGAAATCTATAAAACAACCTTTTGAAATCGGGTAAAAAAGTCAAATATCATATTTTGAAAGGGATGATAATTGTGAATTAGAATTTTAATCCATAAGTACAAAACTCTACTATATGCTTAAACTCTAATATTCTTTCCTTTTTTTTTTTAAAAAAAAAAAAAAAAAAAAAAAAAAAAAGGAGTAAATCGTTCACAGTTTATAAATAAATTTACATATTTGAGAATATAAATTATTTATTTATTTTTCTCAGATAATATATAGAAATTATTGAATTTGGCAAGAGGATGTGACTTATTAATAGGATGAATCAATCAACGACGGCAGTGACAAAAGGAAGGCATCAATCACATGATGGACGACTTAAGCAAAGTCGTTACTGTGGTTTTGTCCGCACCGAATTCCCACCCCATACGTTCAGCGCATTGGGACCAAAGCATGTGGAAATCATGTTAAACTCGTTACTAAATTTCCATTTTTCTCAGGGGGACCATTTTTGTACGCTGTCCGCGTAAATAAAAAAGATAAGTTTCTTTTTCACCCACCCAAGTTTTTATTGCCTTCCATTTTTTTAAAAAAATATTTATTTATTTATTTATTATTATTATTAGTATTATTATTATTTACTTTTTACGTTCCCTGACCCTTTCTCTGCTGCTTTCATTGCCCCATTGACCTCTTTCCCTCTTCATTTTATAATTTTTTTTTTATCTTTTTCTTTTCTTTTTCTTTTTTATTTTTCCCCAACTATAAAGTTAATTATTTGTATTATTGAGGTTAGAAAATTTTCCAATATTTTTAAGTCCCAAAGTATTTACGTATAATACTTAAAAATGTTATAGGGTAAGTAATAGCGAGGTCTCAAACTTATGATCTAATTGAAAGGTGATTGCGCTAATTGTTGGTATATCTCGAGACTGACCTCTAAATATATTAGTTAACAATAAGTAGATGTACTTTCAAGAAGAAAAAAACAATAGATAGATATCAACACAAACATATCTAAGTTGACATTAAGTTTATACTACCGACTTTGAGGTCAGAGATTCGATTTTCTTACTTCATATGACGTAACAAAAAAATGATGAATTAATTAGATAGTCAAAATTAAATACTATTTTATATTGACTTCTAAATTTTTTTTTTTTTTTGTATGTATGAACGGATTCATGAAACATGTATTCTTTATTAAATAAATCTGATATTTCTTTACGACGAACATGTATATAAAGATGATAAAAACAAACAAAGAAAATTAAATTTATGTATGGAAATTCTAAATTAAATGTTCTATATATACATGGAAACCATATATATAGCAACGGGTTCGAGTACATTTTTGCCCACGAATCCTTGTGTGATTATTCATGAAAAATAAAATTAAAGAAACGTGTTTTTTTTTTTTTTTCCTTTTTTAACTCTGCTAACTGTTCGATGAAAATTGTTCGAGCGGTCAAAAGAGACAAAAGTGAAGACCACAAAAATGAAAATAGTGTCGAAATCGATAGTGTGTCTATGTATGTGTGCGTAATATATATATGAACCGATCAATAATTTTTAGATTTTATCTTTTAGAATATTGGATAAACTGATACAGATTTTCTTTTAAGTAAGCCGAATTGACTTTTTTGCTATTGTCCATTTAAAAAATTGAGCAAATATATAACACTTCGTTTAGTAATCATTTTAATTTTAACTTTTTAAAATTAAGTTTATAAATACCTCTTTCATTTCTAAATTTTTTGATACGTTATTTACTTTTTATCGATGTTATCAAAAAACCAAAAATGAAAAACGAAATAATTATCAAATAGGGTTTAAAAATGTTCGTGTTGTATGCATTAAAATTCAAAATTTTTGTGAGTGTAACCGTTCATACACTCCATTACATTCTACGTTTGGATAAATATTGTATATGATTTATAGTTTTATCAATTAAACTCTTAAGTTTTCAATAGTAAAACAATTTAGACTTTTAATTAGTATTTCACTTGAAGATCGTTTATGCATCAATTTTAATAGTTCATTTGTTAATCCGATATTCAAATAAATCCGTATACGTAAAAATTTAGAAGTTTAATTGAAACAATTATTAGTTGCACACGATTTTTTTTCTTAAAAAAATGTAAAAGATAATATAAATTGATATAGTTACGAAAGTTGAAAGTTTTAACTTGGTATAATTATAAGTTAAAAATTTTACATTTTAAGGGGTATAAATTAATAATTTCAAATTTGAGTTTCTAACCAAATGTTTTTTTTAAATCACAAAAACTGTTGAAAATATTTACAAATGATAGTAAAATATTACAGTCGATCTACGATAAACTATTATATATATCTATTATGACATAGATAGATACAGATAATAATTTATCGTAGATAGACGATAAGATTTAATTATATTTATAAATAATTTTGTTATTTTTCTTTATTTCAAAATAGCCCTTTTTCAAATTAAAAAAATTAATAATAATAACAAATCATCTTTCATTTCATCTGACAAGCATTATTTCTTTATTAGTGGTCTCCTTTACAAGGGATGTGCTCTTACCACCAAGTTGTAATTTTTGTTACCATGAATATATATATATATATATTTAAATCAGGCACGAAATATAAGGCATGCTAATAATTATTATTCTAAATTTAATAAAATGAATTTTTCGATTCACCCGTTTAAATTTCCGGGAACAAAGTATTTTATTATATTATTTAATTTGATTCGTTTAGATCGAACCGAATAAATGGCCGGTTCAGTACCTGACAGTTCATTAAAAAAAAAAAAAAAACAACCGCGTTAACGACCGGAAATGGATGGATTTCCTAATTTAAATATCAATTTACATCCTAAAGTTATATTAATTAATATCCAAAATTAATTATTATATCACTTTAATTTATAAAATTTTATAATTGTATCAATATATACCTTCACATTATGTTTGAAAAATATCGTTTGAAATTATAATTGTATTAAATTTTTATAAGTCAATCTATTTTGACTCTCAATTAAAATTTTCTTTAATCTTCTATTTTATAAAACGAATATTTGAAAAAGTGTACGTATAAAGATTGATACATGAATGAGGTAATCACAAAGAAGAATATCAATTAATTCAAATATAAAAATTTAGGTCTCATTCAATAGTCATTTGATTTTTTATTTCTAAAAATTAAGTCTATTTTTTCCAACTTCTTACCATGATTTGTATATTTTAAAAATTGAATTTTTAGCCAAATTTCAAGTTTCAAAACTACTTCTTTAGATTCCTTTTGTAACTATTTTATTTTTTATTTTTTATTTTCTTAAATTAAGCCTATGGATACCTTCAAATTTTTTCTTTTGTTATCTACTTCTCACCATAGTTTAAAAAACTAAACCAAATTTTGAGAAATAAAAAAGTAGCTTCCAAAAAGTTATTTTTGTTTTTAAAATTTGACTAAAAATTCAATCACTGTACTTAATAAAGATGCAAATCATAGTAAGGATGAAATAGGCTTAATTTAAAAAAAAAAAAACAAAAAACAAATGGTTATCAGATGAGGTCTTGGTTTTTAAAATCTAACTTGATTTTTTAAAACACTGGTGAAGAAAAGATAACAAAACAAGAATTTTAGAGTTAGAATGGATGATTATAGGCTTAGTTTTCAAAAACTAAAAAGAAAAAATCAAATGATTACCGACTTTAGAAATTTAATTTATATACCAATAATAAGTTTCACACGACATTTATCGAAAGAAATTTAGAGAAGAGTGTCACATGATACACCTACTTAAATTAAATAATTAAATTGATTTGATTATTTACTTAAAAATTGATATAATTATTAATTTCGAATTTTAATTATTATAACTTTAAATTTTAAAATTTAAGGTATAAATTGATATTTTTTCCTATAAATTACAATACTCATTAAAGAATTTCCGGATTGGATAGCCAATGTTGTCTCTTTGGACATTTGTCCTAATTTGGTCCCTCTGGCGTTATAGATTTATTGTACCATTTTTTTATTTAACAAAAGAAAAGAAAAGAAAATTCCGCACATTACACTCCGCCGGATCGAACCGAATGAGAACCGGTTCAGCACCAAAACCAAGAAAAAGCCGCTAACGCTGACTCCAATGACCGAATCAGAAGTGAAGTATTTCTTTTTCTTGCTTTTAATTAAACGTCCCTGGTCCATCTCTCTCTCTCTTTCTCTCTCTTTCTCTCTCTCTCTCTCTCTCCTGGAAACTCAAGCTAACAACGTAACTCTCTCTTCCCTTTCTCTTTCCATCAGCATTTGGCATTTGATCGAACAAGAAACCTGTTCGGAGTACGGAGTAGCTTATGGAAGCTAATTACAGAACAACAGCATTGGATCGGTAAGGAGATTGGCGAAAGAGGTAATTCGAATTCATCTTTGACTGACTCTCTCTCATCTATTGTGCTAATGGAACCGCAAGAATATCAGAATTAGGGCTCAAATTGAGGCCTCATTATTTTATACTGTATGTTTCTGTAATCTGCTTGGATGATTCGGTTGAAGCTCAGCTAATTTCTGTAATTCTCCGCTGTTCTTCTATTTTTCTTCTTCTTTTCTCTGATTGGAGCATTTCAGCCATTGGTATGTACTTTGACCACTGCCTGCTCACTAATTTGATTTTCAATCGAACTGGATTTGTTATGTCATTTACAATTTCGATTCCTTTAGAAATAATCGAAGTAGATGATACGGAGGAGGTTGATCCAGAACTCATTTTTGACATTTTTCAGGGGATGAAACTTGTAAATTTGGCTGTCTACATAAAATAACCGCACAATTGGAAGCGATTGTAGCGGAACTGGACAAAATTGAAGGTGCATATTTCTAATTGAATTCTGTATAGTCTTGGTCCTTCGGTTCTTTCTAACTTATTCAACATAGAAATGAATTATCTATTGGGTTTTAATCTTCTACTCGGCTTTCGTAGTGAGTAAAATTGTTCTGTCATTGTTATATGTATCCAGAGGATTGCTTCTTCGGTATATCTTCATATAGCGATACTATTATTTGATTTCTAATTTCTTTTGAAGTTATCTTCTACAACTTTAGTTGAAGTGCGTTTAAAATATTAATGCTTCTTAAATTTTAGCTTGTTGAAGTCAAACTTAACCGTAAAATTTTCTTTTCTCTTCGAGTTTTTTTTTTAATAAAAAAAATCATTCAAAATTTCATTTTTAAAGTGTAACTTTACCGTGCCAAGGCGCTTGGACAAAATCTGCGATATAAACCCATTCGAATAATTTATGTTCTCTCAATAACTGCAGTCGTAGAAACTGGCCTAGAAGATTAATATTATTGAGCTGCTGCTTCTTCTTCTTCTTTTTTAATATTTTCTAATCTTTTTTAATTTTTTATTTTTGGAGTGAGCATAATTTATAAAACTGATTTTAGGATAATAATGAGTTACTAATAGGAAGGAATTTCCACTTCCATCTTTTTTTCTACTAATGATAATGTTTTGTCTACATGAAAATGGAGGAAACATGATCTACCTTCGCAAGTTTGAACTTAAATAGTTGGCTCATGAATTATATTTGTGTTTAAGTCAAGGTTTCTTTACAATGTGTTTCATCGCTGTCAATTTTATCCGAGATTGATTTACAATTTGCGTTGTTTTGATATTACGCCTAAACAAGAAGAAACTCTGCGTTTGTTTCGGCAGCTTGGCTCCAAGCAATTTGGATAATTGCTTTAATGTTCGTTGCATGCGTTGAAAGAATTGAACATGAATTCTCAAGTTAACAGCAGTGGGGATTTCTATGCGGGAAATTTATTGCTTAGAAACGGAAATCTTTATTCAAGTTCGAGACCACCAAGTAATAACAGCTACGCTCAACATGTACGCACATGTAAGTCCACGAATTATCTTTGTAATTATTTCATATAATATTTATATATTCAGTAAATTACAACTTGATGTCTCCAAGTAATAGCTTTTTCTCCCATCTCAATGATTCTATATATATATATATATATATTCATACACACACACTTGGAGAAATCTTGATTGCTTATGCTTCGATATAAAGAACTGCTCCAGGATAGCGTCAGTCACATAAGATGATGTCAAAGAAAATGGTGATTTTGTTCGTTATTTTAGACAGACTTACTCTCATCCTTTTCCATAACCATATGAAAGTTTTACACTGTAATTGGCTGAAACGTTGCTTTGGTGGTCTTGGTTTTTTATTTCACAATTGATGAGCGATGAAAATGTGTTCTGTGAATCTTCCAGATGGACTCCCAATGTTTCAACCCAACTACAACTTGAATCCAGTATCGATGACACAAACAAACCAAATGTCGATTTTTACCAACTCAGTCCATACAACACCACCAGTCTCATCGCATCTGGAAAGTTTTGCATATAATCAGGTCTCCACATCATCTTTTCTAGTAAGAGATGAGAGTTCAAGTTTCAGAAAGGATGGCGAGGACGACTTCATCAGAATGTTTCAATATGAATCACCTCGTCAACGCTGTGACGAACTTCTACAAAGCATTGTGGAATCATCATGTGTTGGCAATTCTACTCCATTCAAGGGAACGAAAGACTTTGAGAAGCAGAGAGATCTAGAAATTGATCTCAACAGGACACCAGAGCAGAGACCACCAAAAAGAAGACAGCATACTCCCATGATATTCTCAGGAGAAAGGTTTACTGATTTACTTAATCTTCCTTTGGATGAAAGTTTAAGCCTTTGCGAGGAAACACAGGAGAATTTTGTCACAGTTCCCTTAGATGAAGCAACTCAGAAACGACATGATGAACTCTTGAAAGATCTCACAGATACATTATCTGCAGCCATTTCTGAACCACCAACGAAGGAAGTGGAGAAGGGCAGCGATCAAATAATTGATCTTAACAAGACACCAGAGCAGAAGACACCTAAGCGAAGAAAACATAGGCCCAAGGTTATAAAGGAAGGAAAACCCAAAAAGTCTCCTAAGCCTGTGACTCCGAAGATTTCCAAGGACACCCCATCAGGAAAGAGAAAGTATGTACGGAGGAAGAACATCAAAGAAGCTGCTACTCCACCTGCGAATATTGTGGAGATTAAAGATTCGAACACTGCAACAAAAACAAAATCCTGCCGGAGAGTAATACATTTTGAGATGGAAAAAACTGGAGATGAGGAGCAGGAAAAGAAGCAAAATGAGAAGGATATGCCAGAAGAAAACATGGAGAACTTTTGCTTCATGACGAGACCGAACATTCCAGACTTCTGCACTCAAAGTAATGGTGTCTATGGAACAAGTCAAGATGTTCATGACGGTCCTCGGCTAAGACCAATGGTGGCAGAAAATGTTCGACCAACAATACAAAGTAACCCTACTCATATGAATCACATGACGACCTCTCCCATATTGCAATCTGAAAGGGAGGCAGCTGAAGCCCCATTAAACAAACCAGGGTACAACAAAGCAGAAAATTGGCTCAATGTTCTTAGAATTTTACATCAGGGAAACGCAAATCAATATCAAACTGGATTCAGCAATGGATACACACCTGTTCAGCAAAACATCCATGCAGAAGATATGGAGCAATATGCGAATCAAGCTAAAAGGAATACTTATTATAAGGAGCTGACCGGGATCAACTCTGGATATTGCCAACCAGTCCCAACTCATCTGTCCAATATCAATGTAGCAAGGGGCTCAAAGAGAGGGCGCCCCCCACTCACCACGCATCCAACACAGTCGTGCTCGATTACTACACTGGACTCTTCAGTGTCATCTCAAGAGGTGCTTCAAACGGGTGAGTTCCAGAGACAAGGCAGCAATATAAACGTAGGATCCTTAGAAATTCCTGGGAAGAAATTTGAGTCTGGGCTTTATGCAACCCTCCATAAAAGATATCGTACTATCCAATCAAATGAGGGTTGCTCAAGCCATCTGAATACAATAGGTTGCAATCCTACCAATCCTGTTGGTTTTACTGCAGAAATGAAGCAGGCCATGCTCAATGGTCATCATATTAGAAGTAACCAAATCACAGCGAAAGAAATTATTGGTGACAGACATATTCACTCAGTGGTTCATGAAAACAATTTTCAAAGGCGACAAGTCTCACACAATCTGCATCCAGCAATAGATAGAACATGTGTTACGTCCGGGTTGAATAAGGTTACCAGCTATCGCTCATTTCCACATCCGAAAGCTTCAGAACAAGGGTATGCATACAGACAATCTGATAATAGTATTCTGACAGTAAAGCAAGCTTGCCAACCCATGATATCAGGATCGCTAGCAACAAATGAAGTACACAAACAAGGCTACTCATTTGGCTTTCAGAAATTCCCTGCTAAGACGACAGGTAAGTATATTTGATTCTTCAGATGAGGAATTCAAACTTTTCGTGAAGGTACTAAGTTACTAACTACAACCTCTTGGCATTGGTGTAGGTCTGCTAGAAAATGAGATTCTACGCAAAATGAAGAGTCTCAGTCTTAATGACGATGAAGGAAGCATCAGGACGGAGCAAAATGCTATTGTTCCATATAAAGGAAATGGTGCAGTAGTTCCATATGCAGAGTCTGAATATTCAAGGAAACGAAAGGCACGACCTAGAGTCGACCTTGACCCAGAGACGGAGAGGATATGGAATTTATTAATGGGTAAGGAAGGAAGTGAGGGCATTGAAAGTCATGAGAAAGGCAAGGAGAAATGGTGGGAAGAGGAACGGAAAGTTTTCCGTGGTCGGGCTGATTCATTCATTGCAAGGATGCATCTCGTGCAAGGTTCATTTCTTATATCTTCCTATCAGATTGCTTGAATCTTGGAAGGGAATAACACTGAGTTTCCTGACTTGAAATTTCTATTGATTAAAATGTCAGATAAAAAAGCCAAAACGAACATTGCAGTAATGATTCTCAAATTAATAGTTCAAAAGTCCCTTCTTTTTTCCCCTTAAAAACAGAAATGGCAGTTCTAATTAAAGAGGCAAAAACCAAGATGGTTTCATTAGTTCTTTTCTTGATTTTTAATCACATGACTTGAAATTAAAAGTTTTATTTGATTAATATATGAACAGGAATCAAATTTCCTTAAAATATTAATTTTATTAGAATTTATTTGTGTATATATTTTTAATTAAATTTCTAATTCTCTTGTATAATTAAATAGGATGGAAAATGAGCATTTTGAAATGACTGGAAAATTGTTTAATGTGCATGTGCCGGGAATTAAACCTATTAATTCAGTTTAAATCTACTTTCTTTTTAGTTTAATATATGTGACGTGGATTCAAACCTCTGACCCTTTGGTCAAATGTAAACGCTTAAACCAATCAAGTGAATTGGCATTTTAGTTATGATATTTTAGAAAAAAATAATGTAGTTGAATCTACCATATAAAACCTTGAGCAGCCAAAATATTTCAGTTCCATGTTAACACGCTCTTTTCATTATCAGAGTTGAAAGAGAACTATTCTCTCGGAATATTTGTGGTGTATATATAACAAAATTCTCTTGTGCTCTTACCAGGAGATAGAAGATTCTCACGATGGAAAGGATCAGTTGTTGACTCAGTTATAGGGGTTTTTCTTACTCAGAATGTTTCAGATCATCTTTCAAGGTAGACTTATCATTTCGGTTACAACTCTAGATCAAGATTATCTTTGAAGCAAAATTATAAACAAGCGGATCACATTTTCCATTTCTTTTTTTACAGCTCTGCCTTCATGTCTCTAGCAGCACGATTTCCCGTAAAATCCACTAGAAACTTCAGAACTCAGGGTGAAGTTGAAACGAGCATAGTGGCCAACGAGTCAGCAGCTTGTGTATTGTATCCTGCAGATTCTATAAGATGGCATGCTCAGGAACTATCCACGCCAAGGTTTGAGATGCCACAGACTTCAATAAACCATCAAAATGATGGAGTAAATTCAGGGACGGAAAAAAATTTCACAGAGCTAGGTGGTCAAATTGTGGAGGAAGAAGTCATATCCTCACAAGATTCCTTCGACTCCACAATTACACAGGGTACTGCAGGGGGCAGATCATGCTCTGGATCCAACTCAGAGGCAGAAGAACCCATCGTAAGTTACAATTCTAGCAGCACCCATTATTCAAATTTCACAGATATCAAACAAATGGAGACGACCACCACGATTAAAAAATCCTTCAGTGACTTGAATGGAAGTTCAGTTATTTATGAAGTCTCGAAACATAAACAAGATTCACTAACATCAGAATGGAATGAGATTGACGATCTTAGCGGCCATTCCTTAATTAATTTCCTTGTAAATATTGAAAACCAACAAAAGCAAGTGCCAGATGCTCCTTCAAACAATCAGTTGCGCATGACCCCCAACTGTGGGGTAGTGGAGGTTGAAGGCCATGAAGCATTCAGTGAAGAGAGCATATCTTCAGGGCCGTCAACAGTATCTGGATGTTCTACAGAAAAGAATATGGCTCGTCATAGCTTAAACATTGGGGATCTTGACCGAAGATCGGATAAAACCAGTGCTGAAAAGAATGAAGCAAGATCACAAGAAACAACCAGGATGGAGCATAGCGAGTCTGTCAGTGAGCACTCAGTGGACCTGCAGGGTAATGGTATCCAATTGAGATCTCACTGTGAATATAATCTTGATGAAAATTATGTACCATGTGAGAGGAACAATAGTTCCCCATTAGAAAGTGCGTCAGTTTCCAATCCTCCCGCAGAACTAGATACACCAGCCAATAAAAGTGCCCTCTCAAATGTCGTTCATGTGCATGCCCACACAGAAAAGTTGCTGCCTGGGAAGGGCAATATAATAAACTTTTCAAATAATGAGGCCCATTCTCTATCTCAGGCAGATAATGAGGGAAATATTAGCCCTTCAAAGGCAAAAAGAAGAAAGGTCACTAGTGAGAAAAAGAGTGCAATTGATTGGGATAGTTTGAGAAAGGAAGTGGAAGCCAATGGACAAATAAAAGAAAAAGGCAAGGATGCCATGGATTCAATAGACTATGAAGCAATGAGACTAGCCGACGTTCACGAAATTTCTAATGCTATCAAGGAACGAGGAATGAACAACATGCTAGCTGAACGAATTAAGGTAGGTGCAAGCAATTGAAGTCTTTAAGGCCCACTTTTACTTAAACAAGCAATTATACCAGCCATTAACGACTACTCTTTCCATCACAAAATAATGTTGCAGGAGTTTTTGGATCGTCTGGTAACAGATCATGGGAGCATTGATCTTGAATGGTTAAGAGATGTTCCCCCGGACAAAGCAAAGTACGGATATTAATTTTGTCTTTTCTAATCAAAACTAGCTTCTTTAGCAGATTTGTTAGTTTGATTTATATTTATATAGTATTAAAAAAAAATGTAAAATGCTGCAGGGATTATCTACTGAGCGTACGAGGATTGGGTTTGAAAAGTGTGGAGTGTGTTCGTCTATTAACACTTCATCATCTTGCTTTCCCTGTATGATTTCTCACAGATGGCCAATCATTTATTTAAAAGCTTAATAGAGAGACTTCTAATATCATCTTAAATTGGCTTCTACCTAGGTTGACACAAATGTTGGAAGAATAGCTGTCCGGCTAGGATGGGTCCCTCTCCAACCGTTACCCGAGTCACTTCAATTACACCTTCTAGAACTGTAAGTAACACTGGACTGATGAATGGTCAGTTTTCGGTTGTCGGAGACTTCTAACCTCCAATCTTTCTAGGTATCCAGTGCTGGAGTCCATTCAAAAATATTTATGGCCAAGATTATGCAAACTCAATCAACGAACACTGTAACCTCTTGATACATTCATTCATTATTCATGTTTGATGACCAAAAGATAATTGAAATAAATTTCTTCTGAATTCAATTAAGATTATAACTGACCATGTGTCTATTACACAGGTATGAACTACACTACCAGTTGATCACATTTGGAAAGGTGAGTCATAGCACCCAATTCTTCAGTATATCATTGTCGTTATGATTTGTCTTTCTAAAGTACAAAAAGGGGATATGCCTAATGGAAGTGATCTGAAATTGTGACATCAGGTATTCTGCACAAAGAGCAAGCCAAATTGTAATGCATGTCCTATGAGAGGAGAGTGCAAACACTTCGCAAGTGCTTTTGCAAGGTTTGTCAAGTTCTTTCAAATTGCTCATATTGATCATCCTGTCTATACTGACCATAGGAAACTGAATTTCATATAGAACTACAAACTAGTCTAGGTATATTAACAGAAACTAGTATCACATAATATCAAAGAGAACAGGATAAAGGCAAGAGGAACTTCTTTTATAGCATGGAAGTTCAAATGCAAGAAATTCTGTTCATAAATGTTGTCCACTTGTTTGTCTATAGGCTTGCCTTTTCAACTCTCAACTAACACATGAACTGTATTTAGTGCAGTGCCCGACTTGCTCTGCCAGCACCAGATGAAAAGGGCATTGTGACTTCAACCAATCCCATCGCCACAGAGAAGCAGCCACCTATAGTCACGAGTCACTTGCCAATTCTTCCTCCTGAAGGATGCACGTACACAGAAAATACTTTGAGCACAAGCAAGTGTGAGCCAATAGTTGAAGTACCAGCGACACCAGAACCCGAGCCCAATGAGATAACTGAAAGTGATATTGAAGATGCGTTTTATGAGGATCCTGATGAAATTCCTACCATCAAACTCAGCCTGGAAGAGTTCAAAACAACTTTGCAAAACTACATCCCAGAAGGTGACATGTCCAAAGCTTTAGTTGCCTTGAACCCGGAAGCTGCCTATATCCCGATGCCAAAATTGAAGAATGTGAGCAGGTTACGGACAGAGCATCAAGTGTAAGTTTTTTTTTTTTTTTTTGGTTCATTTTTTTAATATAAAGCAAGACAGAATGAATTAAAAATAATAATAATAATAATAAAGCAACTTTAATAGAACACTAGGATCATAACAAAATAACCCACTTTGCAATTTTACGGGGTATTTGGTTAGAAAGAAATAATAGAATCTTTTATAGGGAGGAGAGGTTTTGAGACGAGACTTGGGAGAACATTAGAATTAATACCTCGTTGTGGGCTTCGTTTCCTAACTTTTTTATAGTTATGCGTTAGGCTTGATTCTTTTGAGTTGGAGTCGCTTATCGTAGTTAATGGGCTCCACTTGTTGGATTGTTTTTTCGTATGCGTTTGTTTGTTCATTCATTCTTTCATTTTTATCAGAGGAATCTCGGTTTCTCATTGGAAAAAAATAAATAAATAAATTCTAAGTAACCAAACTATGTAATGCACTCCATAACTCACGTCTTTATCTAAATGCAGGTATGAACTTCCAGATTCACATCCTCTCTTAAGAGAGGTAACATTTCCATTTTAGTTTGATACAAGTACACATAACGCACTATCGTTGAATTTATAATAACAATTAGTTATTTAAACATACAGATGGATAGACGAGAACCTGATGACCCAAGCCCATATCTTCTTGCGATATGGACTCCAGGTAAGCAGCAGTCAATCTGTTCTATAAACCAATGATTTTCTGTTCCTTTTATCTGCCTCCTCCCGCCTTTTCCCTTTTCCATCGTGGTAACCTAGTGAGACGGTGAACCATCAAAATTTTTCATTGTTCATGGAAACTAACTGTTTTAAGTAGAAAATGAGAGAACTATTATCATTAATAAACTATTTAAAATTTTCCATAAAACTCCAGGTGAAACAGCAGACTCAATTCAACCGCCCGAACAAAGTTGTGGATCTCAAGACCCGAACAGGCTCTGCAATGAGGAAACATGTTTCACGTGCAATAGCAGAAGAGAAGCGAATTCACAAACAGTCAGAGGAACGTTACTGGTAAAGTTTAAAAAAACACTAACTTGAATTCAATACAATGAGAGGCTTAGTCCCTTAAACTTTTTACATCTCTCCATTGCAAAATTATAGGTACCTTGTAGAACTGCAATGCGAGGGAGTTTTCCACTCAATGGAACATATTTTCAAGTAAACGAGGTAAGTCTGCCTAACACCTATCATTATTGGGAGAGAAATAGGCAGTCATTAGAAAACCAATAACGTTTTCAAGTTTTATAAGCTTTAATGCTCTCTTTTTTGCTTTCTAGAAAGAGGGGAAAAAATCTTTAATGCTCTGTTTGTTTCCCCCAGAATGACTGATTTAATATGAAATCTTTGCATTTTACCCTTATAATTTAAAATATTAATAAATAAATCAATCAATCAATGATGATTTCAATTCATAATGTTTTATTTGATAACTATTTCACTTTTTCGTTTGCTATTTAATTTGAAACTGTAATTTATTTTCTGTTTTTAAAAAACATAAACCAACAGTTTTGATAACTAACTTTAGTTTCCTTTTCTTTTCTTTTTTTTTTTTTTCCTTAAAAAAATACATGAAAGGAGAAACATCAGAAAAAGGAAAACAAATGTGGATGTAGAAAAGTAAAAGTTTAGAGAGAGATAAACTGTTTAAAGAGAAAAGTTAAGAGAGAATAATCATAGAGAGAGAACTATAAAAAGAGAACATTAGTTAAAGAGAATGAAATGTTAGAGAGAGAAAAGTTAAAATCGGAGCATGAGTTTGAGAAAAATAATGAAATATTAGAGAGACAAACATAAAAAAGCAATAGAATTTTGGGTAAAGAATATTAATCAAGAGTTTTTTCTTAAAAAAAAAAAGAAACAAAAAGAAATAAAAAATTTCAAAAGGATTAATACTCATAAGTCCTGGCTGCCTCGATGGAGGATAGAATATAAAAGAGTATTAATTAGAGCAAGAGAGAGAAAAGTTGTATGTATTAAGAAAAAGAAATCGTAGAGTGAAAAGTTAAAAAGTGAGGTATATGTTTAATAGAGAATATTAGTTAACGAATGACAGAAAAAATCTTACGAGAGAGAGAGAGAGAGAGAGAGAAATTATAGAGAAGTAATTAAATTTTAGAGATAAACATTAGAGGGCAAAAAGAAAATTGAAAGTAAAGTTAGAGAGTAAAGATACCTTAAAAAAGGAAGATAAATTAGAAAGCATACGAAGTTTTAGAGGGATTTTATTGGAAAAACGTTTAAGAAAAATACTAAAATTATAGAGAGAGAAAAATGCGAGCTATGGAAGAGAGTGAAATAAAAGTAAAAGGCAGATACAAAATTTTATAGAAAATTAATTTTTATGGGGGTGAATTAGATGAGAAAATTTAGAGATATATTCATTGTTAGAGAGAGACCAAGTTACAGTGAAATTTTAAAAGGAAAAGGTACGTAAAAAATTATTAAAATTTTACAGAGAGAAATGAGACAGTTGTATTAGAATTGAAATAGAAATAAAAGTAATAAAGAAATAAAAAAAGATTTAGAGGTGAAAAAATTAGCTTCCAGAGAGAATTTCTTGAGTAGGAAAAATGTAGAGAGAAAAGCTAGAAAAAAAAAATACTTGAGAGATCCATCAAGAGGAAGAAAAAGAGTGTAGAAGAATAAACAAGGTTTTGAAAAATAAAAAAGCTGTTTTTTGGAAAAGGAAAATTACTCGCGATTTCAAAAATATTTTTGAAAAACTGAAAGCAAATTACATAATTAGTTATGAAATATCTCTAAACAACTTTATAATTTTGAAGAAAAAAATAGAAAACAAAAAAATGAAATAATTATCAAACAACACTAAGATAAAATATTTCTAATTTCTAAAAAATCATTATTAATGAAAAAAAAAGAAAAAGGAAAAGGAAAAGACTTTTTTTCTAAAGAAGAAAAGAGAAACGGTTTTTAACCTCAGGATAACATGATAGTTACTGCATATTTAATCTTTTTAACTTTTTTCTTCAAAATCACAGATGTTTGCAGATCATGAATCTAGTATAAATCCTATTGATGTTCCAAGAAATTGGCTATGGAACTTACCTAGACGAACAGTCTACTTCGGAACATCAGTATCAACAATATTCAAAGGTAAGAATGCACAATGATCAAATGATTATAATTTAAAACCCCCAGGTCAAATAATGAAAATTACTTATGTATGAATTTCATGCAACTAGGCCTTGTAACGGAGGAGATTCAACAATGCTTTTGGAGAGGTATGTATTTCCTTCATTTACCAAATTTTCTTGCATAGGGTTCTACGTTGCGGTCGCCAAAATTTTTTAACCCAGTGAGATATTAAAACAGAAAATCCACCAAAGTAACTGGGCCCTTTAACTTAATATAAAAGCTGTGTGCAATACGTCCCCAATATAGACCGTTAACTAGCAAAATTTTATCACCATACCCATGCATTGGCCTGAAATAATCTATATTTGCTCTGCATTTCATTTAAATTTTTTTGAAAATTGTACATGTTTTCTCAAAATTTACAAAGTAGGTTTTAAAATTTTAGTTTTCAAAACTTGGCTTAATGAAACACCCCTGAAATGGGCACAGCTTCAATCATTCGTGATGATACAGCCATTTATTCAAAATTTAAAATTTGAATTTATAATGTTTATTTATTTTCATACATTTTAAAATTAGTAATTGTAAACAACCGCAAGACTTGGTTCACAAAAAAGTTTACAGACAGATTGCAATTGTCACCGATAATTCTTTCCTTTTCCCTTTTTAGGTCAATATTTTTACCCAAAAAATAGGTTGGTATATACTATTAAAATAAAAATAAGTATTTGTTAACTTTATTTCTAAACAGAAAATTTGGTCGTCATTTGCGTAGATATTATATACCCATGATTTCGATCTACATCTAGTCCTTTATTATACAATACTATAAGAACTATTTGACAAAAATGTGTTTTTACTCATTTCGACCTAATTATTTTAGCTCCTGTTTTTTTTTTTTTTTTTTTGATGAAAAATGAACATTTTTTTTCCTTTCGTGTATATTATATAGCATGTAACTTGTATATATATTTTTCACTCGAGCTTTGGCCAAGATACTTTCCCATTGCGATTATCAACAAGGTCGATTTTGGTAAGCCTTGCCCCCTCCCACTTCATTTTGACATTTTCTAAATCTTATTTTACAATTTTTTTAAAATGGGTTACACCTTTTGTTTAGTTTCACTTTCAGTTTTCAAAATTTAAATAAACTTTAAAACAAAAAACGAAAAGAGAATCTTAAAGATTAACACTTCTAGCTTTGATTTTTTCATTTTATAAAAAGAAATAGTTTGGTAAAAACTCTTACCAACGTTTTGTATAGTTTGCACTCTTTTGTTAAAAATTTTTAGCTTTCTCGAAAAAAGTGTTTTTAGTTTCAAAATATCAAGCTATGATTTAAATGTTGATTTTAAAAATATATCATGTTATCAAAAGGTAACAAAACTAATCATAAATTTTTTTATAAGAAAATCAAAATAACAATTAATAATTCTACTTACAACTCTAACTCATAAAACATATGGAAATTTCAATTATTTTGTTTCAAAAATTACTTTCAAGTAAATTTATATACATACATTATATATATATAATGTATGTATATCATTGAAATAATTTATTAAAATTAAAAAATCATATTAAAAATTTTCTTTATAAAAACTATCATGTCATGATTTACTAATATTTCTGTCTATTCATGATTCAAGTTTCAACAAAGATGGCTTGACATGAATGTGTACACGTGGAAACTTTAAATACAATGATAGTATAAAAAATTTTCTATACTACTATTTATTGTGGAATATTTATTGCTTTCTACATAAAGAGCTTTAAGAATTATGTGAGATCCACACATTAAATATTTATTAAATAAATAATTCTTTAGAAAATATTAAGAAATAGATTAAGAAAATCATTCTTCAATAAATCAGTTTACAAAACTGTTTTAAGAAAATAAATTATAAAAAAACACACCCAACCAGTTCCACAAACAGTTCTGATTTCCACCCCTGATAGCTTTGCTTTAGCCACCATGCTTGATGGTCTTTTAAAATTATGCAGAAAACCCCATCTTTTGTATATATGTACAAAGACAAACATTTCTTCATTTAGTTCATTTTAATTTTAGAGAAACGTAATTAAGGTGAAACATATACATTACCTTACCTCAATTCAAGCTTACTGTACAAAAGGATGCTATCAATGTTTCACCAGGCTTAAGCTTCCAATCCACCCTGATTTTAACAATATTATCTAAAACATACCGCAAACTTCCACGAAGAATCTATAGAGAGCCAACTATTAATATATACATATATAAAAAATAATAAAATAGATTAACTAGTTTTTATTTTAGTAACTAAGACCAATTAACCTTATAATCAACAAGGTTAACTTCCCCGAAATAAAGAGCTTTAATTTTTGTTTTTATTTTTTCTATGATGCAAATTAAATCTGCTTCAAAGTAAATGGGAGGCTTGAACGGTATTCACAGATACCGTCGGAAAGACCCGCTGAAGCATGTCAACAAAATTTAATGGGGATTTTTTATCCCTTTTTTTTTTCTTTTTGGACTTAGAAAACATATATTAACTCTTTTATGGTTCAATTTTTTTTTATAAAAAAAGTAAATTTTGATAGAAAATAAATAATAAATAAAAACTAGTAGTTATGACCGTTTCTTTTTTTTTTTTTTAATTTTGAGAATTCTTTGATATAACAAAAGAGGCCAAGGTCTACCTTGTAAAGATGATCTTTACCAAGCATGTTGTTTGGTGTAATCTTATTTACGGGTCCAAATAACTTCCAGTAAATATGGTAGATAAATGGTCGATGCTGCTGTGGGAAGGTCACCAAAAATTGAAAAATGATAAAACTCTCCTAAATAGTCCTAGAACTATGTACAAGAGTTTCATTAAACCATAAGAATTAAATTTCTAACTTTTAAACTATAGACTATTTAAAAAATTTCATCAAACCATTGTAGCGAAATTTTTTTTTTTAATTTTATCCAAACTATAGAGGTTAAAATTGTAACTCTTGATAACTATAAGAATGGTCCCTGCCAATATTTCTTCGCAATTTGGAGATGATTTGTTAGGATTGTTTTCAGAGATATATTAGTAATTATTATTTATCAAGCTACTGGATTTTGCTGTCTCTCTCGAATCCTCAATAACCTATGACAAGGAATAAAGTGAAGGGTTCATATGTGCATAGAGAGAACTAAGCCTGTCAAACACAGTAATCTTAGTACTTTTTATTTCTTATTATTAACAATTTTGATAGAGCATTGACTTCATTATCCTTCAAATTACTCTTGCCTACCAAATTGGTGTTAAGAAACTTGAGCTAGTTAAAAGTACAAGGTTGAGACGACAAGAACAAGCTATGTTTCAGTGAGAGGAAATACGAATAGGAGAAAGTTTGAAATAGAAGGTCAAGCTAAGCCGGTATGTAATTCAAAGGAGGTAGAATTATGAGAGGAAAGGATCCGAGAAGTTAAGAGTGAGACCATATGGATTCAAAAGGACACACAAATGTTGCAAGGAAGAGAACAAAAGATTGGAATTCAAAAATCTTCACTAGGTCTGAGTTGGGAAAAGATCTGGCACTCTGATATAAGGGATTTTCACCAATTGAGCATGTACTAGGAATCTATAT
>NC_052355.1:27380431-27387439 GCF_009727055.1 Benincasa hispida | reverse complement strand
TATATAGTGTCTTCCTGACCATTATTCATCTCTTAACAGAAATTTCCTCATCTTGGTCCCATTAAATTTTCTTTCTATCTATCATCCCAATCGTGATTCCAAAGAACTTTGAAATGTTTCTTTATCTGAAATCTTTGTGATCATCTCATCAAGAGAAGAGGAGAGAGAGAGGAGAGAGGAGGAAGGGGAAAAAAAGACCTATGATTTTATAGCAAAATGTTGTTGATCAGGTCTCGTGGGAGATAAGGGAGGAGAAATAGGAGAATTCTTCAAATGATTAGGAGATCTTTCAGATATATTTGAGAGTTCAAAACTTCTGTGCATATTCAATATAGATTTTAGTAATCACAATAGTACCTCCATTTGTGCAAATTGCAGATGTCTTTATGTAACTCCCTCCGATTTGAGTATTTCCTTGCCTCTGCTTTTCATTTTACCGGAATGTTCCTAAATAAAGAGAAATCACAGCTGAGAGTTTTCATAAATTAAGAAATCCAATGAGATCTAGGACACCAGAGATAGGACTTCCGCACACCGCACCAACCAATGAGTTTCTTTATCTGGCCCTCGTAACATGATCTTGTCTACATGCTAATTGGTATCATTATTTAGAAGAAACATCCAAAGGAATTCATTCCATCACCTTGATAATTGGTATTCATTCCCTGATGTACCAAGCTTCTGATCATCCGGACCTGTGGGAGAAAAGAAAAACCAAGTGATTAGAAATACATGAGTGAATAAAATTTCCCAACTTATGAAATTGCATCCTATGTAGATTTACAAACAAATTTCCCAAGGAACAGGTACTACCGTTTCTTCTTAAATTTCAAGTTTTCAATTTACTTTGATAAATACAAAGTCAGTCCTGCCTATAACTCACTGCTATGGCATAATAGTAATAGACATTATCCACTTAATAAGGACATCATTGCTAGATTAGGGTACATTAAATATCTAAGCTTATTTACTCGGTATTTAAGTAGAATCTTATATATTATGTTGTGGTCGTGTTCATACTATCAAGAGTGATTGAGCCTGTAACTATATTCCCATTTGTATGTTGTTGTACAACCTGAATTTTGAGTAATATTGCAGGGTTTGTTTGTGTAAGAGGATTTGATCAGAAAACCCGAGCACCCCGACCTCTGATTGCTAGACTGCACTTCCCAGCAAGCAAGCTAGCCAAGATGAAAAATGGAAATACAGAATAGCCAACTTTTTATGCAAAAGGCAGAAGGTAAGGGCAAGAGCAACAGAAAGGATAACTGACTGCTAAAGAAGATTTTCAACTAACCTATTGTTCTAGATTTTTAATTATTCTTGGTCTACCGTGAAATGCAATCACTTCATGTTAGCCAAGCGGCAGAGGAAAAAATCACCAAATTGAAATTTTAGAATCCATAAGTGAGATGTAGTCTCTACCCTATTGATATTCTTATGATTATTCTCAATTCATGCTCGAAACAGAGCACATTCTTCAATCTTCCCTGCGTCTACATGTTCTTCCAGTAAGTTCTAACTTTTTTTGTGCTTACTCACTCTGTATATGAAAGGTCAAAAGTTGAAAGTTCCATCTATCACGTGAAAAAATCAATGCAAAATCAAAATCAATTGCTTGAAAAGATTGTAGCAAAGGCTATGATCAAAATGTAAACGGTAAAGTAATAACGACGGAATAAACTTGCCAGTCATTCATCTGTACCTCACAAATGAGACAGGATCTAGTTTACCACCGAGAGCTGCAAGTTGGAGAAAAGGTCAACTATGCGCAACAGGGTCATAATCAGAGACTTTCTAAAGTTTGAAAATGAAAAGAAAATACAAGGACAATAAATTGGCAGACAAACTCACACAATGAGCAAAGAACAAACAAAGTACAAACTATGTCCGGATAAAATGCTAGTACATAAATGTGTAGCACTAGCACTGACTAACAACCATCTATCTACTAATATCATGTTCAGTTATTTATCGTATTGCAACATGCCTGAGCAAAAAATGAAGACATACTTGACATTAAATCCAGGAAGCTATTTTACAAAATATGAAACCTCGAATAGTTGAGAATCAGAAATCCATGATAAAAATGTGGAAAGATAGCCAAACTGAGGATCCAATTAAAGTCCGTTCTAAAAACATTTAAGCACTAAAGTTATGCAAGAAGTAAACTTCAAATCAAACAATAAAGAAGACAACACGGAGGAGAAAAGTAATCCGACGGGAAAGGACAGAACAAGAGGAGTTGAGGAACTATAACACAATTGCACCAGATAGGTAGAAAGAGCTTAGAAGAGCCCTGCCATAAATTACTCCCGTTGTAATAGTTTCATATGAAAAATTGAGAAGTAAAAGCAACGGTAAAAGTAGGTATGCAATGGTCAATAACGAAAGAGAACTTTAACAAGATTGGGGCCTCTCATCCCTGTGATCTCCTTTTATTATGATGAATATACTTTGTTTTATGTTTATCAAAATGATAAATGAGTAAATAGAGAAGAACACGAAGAAGAAAAAAGAAAAAGAAAGCATCGACAGTAACAATGAACAACCAATGCTTGAAGGATACTGATTCCCAAAACTTCCCTTTTCACTCTAAGTATACATTATTGGATCCATGTCATCGATAAAAATATAAGCACATACAACACAACAGCAAATGATATGGGCACATTTAGACCAAGAAAAAACCAGCTAAACACCACAAAAATATAAGTCTTACCCATCTATAGCTAAAAAATAAATAGAGAGGAAGGAGAAGAAACAGAATTAATCTTTTTACCTGACTTCTGAGTTCAGATACATTCAGTATCCTTCAAGCTTACATCCCAGATGGCAATCTTGTATTGGATCATGACACGGTAAACTAGAAGTAGAAAAGGCATTATCAAATTAAAAACTCATACATTATCCAAATGCATGAACAAAACAAAAGAATTTAAAGTCCAGATGGCAATACGCACCAGAGCCAAATTTATGTACTAAACTATTTCTATAGCTTACCAAAATATACTGAGCTATATTTATAAGCTACAATTTGGCTGTGGTAAATTTAAGTTCAAATGTTAAACATAAATATGTGGAACTAAATAATACTCTGATGTGTCACCAGAAGGTTGATTATTACAAACAATCAAATAAAGACAAAGGTGGTATTTAAAAAAAAATAATAATAATTAGCATGTTGATGAACCGAGGTACAAAATTTTCCAGACTAGTAATTAACACATTAAGTAACAACATCCTTTACCAGAACAAATAACAGAAATTGATCCAATATATCAATATGTTGAATTAAGATATGAACGATCTTGAGTTGTTCAAGTGTGTTTCCCATTGGCCATTGACATGACTGTTTGTATTCCTTTCCAAATATGATGGTACCATGCTCATGAAATTGCTGTTTTACACACCCACATTTCTGAAGGAAGAATACTTTAGTTCTAAAAGGAAAAATGGTTCGGTTTTCAGAGAGAAAGGAAAACAAGTTCAGAAAAATTGCTGTATTATCCAAATACATTGTGACCAATAAACACGTTTTACTTTTAAGAAACAAAAAAAAAAAAAAAAACAAACAAACAAACAAAAAAAAATTAAGCTCCCCCACTCCCCCCCAAGACAGGATATTCTATAGCTCATGGTTCTTTTCTTTGAAGTTCTGTTCTGCATAGCGTAATACAATAAGATGATGAGCCTAATAGCTTCAAACGACCTCTTATAACATAGCTTCTTATATTAGAGACCATGGTGTCAATTTCTTTGCATCAACGACAATAATTCAGTTCTCTAATATCAAAAGATATTTTGGGAGTTCAAGTAATGTTCTGAAAGCAATCTAAATACAATGGAAACTTTCAACCTTTACTGCATTTATTATGAAACTAGAAGAGTCACAGAGGATTTGAAGAGTAAAGTCAGGGTTCGGTCTGTCAGGCTGGAGGAGGGGTTTATATAAATTTTCGGTCACACAAGGTAGTATCAAACCAAAAAATATATGGCTATAGCACAAACTATCCAAATATACAGATTGACTACATGCAAGTAAGAGATCATCTCCGGAAGCATTTTCATCAACAACATGCTAAATTATCTCAGCTCACGCTCTTTTATATTGGTAATTGGTAAACCTAAAACAGTAAATCTTTCTCACGAGTGATGCATTAAAAATAACTTCTAAAGATATCCAGTAAATCTAGAACACTAACAACAAGGAAAACTGAGCTTAACACTTGTTACTCACCCCATACGTATTCTTAATGTTCAGTCAAATCTATTGCAGTGTAAAAAATGTCATCGAAGTAGATCCACTGTTAAGACAAGGTAGGCACACTAGCTCCCAGGAGCCGGACCATAGATGAAGCACATAATGCACATTAATTAAACGAGGGAGAAAAAATCTCCAAAAAGATATCCAGCAATCCGTACATTTTTTATGTTCAATGTTTCCTACACACAAACAAGAGAAAAATAAATGATAATACCAACCATTAATTTACTAAATAAATTTCATTGATAAATGAAATGTACAAAAGAAGTCAAGGCCTAGAAAATCAAATTAAAAAAAGGCTCACAACTTGTGTCCATGATCGTTGAAGAAGGAAATGATGATATTATATTTAGTTGACAACTTAAAAGGAGATAAGAGAGTTAAAGATGAAGAAAATTCTCAGAAATGGTGAGTTTTCTACGTGAATTGAAGAGGAAAAGGAATTTGGTGTCAAAACATGCATATGGATCTCATTAAGATACATGTTCAAGTGAGATTGCCGTTATTGACACAATATGAGATGTCAAAGATCAGCCTTACTGGGTTGAACCAAATGTGCGCCTTACTTGCATGCATGTGCAGCTGTATAGTTTACAAGTGTGCACTTAAGAGAAGCTAGACTGTGGCTATATGCATATCTTCCGCATAAATGTTAAGATGTATGTACATGCTCAATAATGAGTGTCAACCAACTACAAATCTGTAATTACAGTTCCTCAATGACTTAATCTAACAATAGGCAGCCAATTATGCTAAATGATTCTAATTTCACAGATCAAACAATTACACCAAAAAAATGAATTAAGATTTAATAAAATGACAGTCACGCATGCTGTATAAATTCTCCAAACAAATTTTAAGTTTCCAAGAAGGTTCTCACGTGCTAACTCCAAAGTCAGACAATCAAAACCAACAGGAATTCATATGTTAAAGACGAAAATCAGCCAAATATTTGTAGATCTTTTACTAATTTATGTTAAATCCTAACCAACAGTTACTTTGTAACCAACAGTTACTTTTACAACTAACCTAGTTCACACATAAAATGTGAATTTGAGTACTATGACGGTTGATGGATACGATCGAGGACTAAAAAGATAAATAGGGGAAATTGTTCCACGGATACCCCAAGTTTTCAGCTCAGAACTGAGGTACGAAAATTGATCCAAGATTTACACGATAACAATGAATCTTCGCTTCATCTTGACTACTTTGTACTTAAACATCATACAAGCATTTTATTGAAAAATTATTCTATTCTTTTTCTCTACGATGCACTCTAATCAAGATTCATAAATTCGTACATTCTTCCATCGACATTTAACAGTATTCGTCAAATTTTCGCACAACATCAAACATCATCCGTAGCCATAAAGCAAATGGTGCAATCATACAACAATTTCTAAGAAACTAACGCGAGGTCTCGATCGTCCATAACGATCAGATTAATTAAATCACACCACCGGAAGAGATTAGAACTAAATAATCCAAAAATATCAATCGTAAAGAAAACGAAGTAAAACTACGCCAGAAAAAAAATACAGAACACGACGTTTCCTCATTACAGATCGTACGGACACTTACAACTTCCACAAACACAAGTTCTCCGCATACAAACGAGAAGATTCCGGGAAAACGAAGGAACAGAGATTTAAATAACAAACGAAGAAGCATGGATCACGAAACCTAGGGTTTTTCAATCGCATCACGAGTTCCGATTCGAAAGAAGAAGAAAAAAAAAAGAAATCTAAAAAGTTAGAGCGCACCTGTGAATGATCCGGCTTAAATCATAAGAATCCGAAGTAAACATCGACGAAGCTCCGAGAGTTCGGCGATGAGATAACCAGAGAGACGGAGAGAAACCGCGCTGGCGAGAACTGATAAGTTTCTAAATATGGAGAGCTCTTTTCGAGGGACGTGTTTCGCGCCTCTTTGTCTTTGCAAGTTCCCTCCGAACTATATTTAAGCGCGCGGATGCATGCCTTTTCGGCGAAACTTGGTGGGAAACAAAATCGCTTTTCTTCCTTGAAATCGGGGATGTGGGAACAGAAAAAAATTAAAAATTAAATTAAATTTAGCACTATGGTCGAACCACTCATAGACCAATTAACATGTGGAACAATAAAACAATTCGGAATTTTTCTGGTACTTACACCTATACTATATTCTCATTTTTTCATGCTATAAATTTGTTTTTTTAAATATTTCTGTATTGATGTGGTGCATATAGTGAATATTCCCAAAACAACCCTAAGCCAGATCTAATCATTCAAATTAATTTGATTTTGATGATTTTTCTTTTCAAGGATGGTTGAGGATTAACTATATCTTTGGGATAAATTATTTGGTGTCCACTGCTTTTTTTTTTCTTTAACAAAACAACATGAGAATATAGGGTAAATTAGGTATTCGAACAAATTTTAAAGGTAAAAATTGAAAGCTAAATATTCTCCTATTTTCGTACTTTTATATATATAGTAAGATTCGATAGTCAATAATTATTAAGTAATTCAAATATTACACGCGATCGAGTCATACTTCTAAATTTATCGTCTATTTGAATAAATCTTTGAATAATTCTTTCTCTATTTTTAGAAATGTTTGAATATTTAATATCATTTATTACCTTTTTGTTTAAATTTGCGATAGGTCAAACCTAGTTATTTTTCTTGTGTTCACTCCCCCAATGTAGAGAATTTTTACACCACTTGCTTTTTGATAAAATAAACTATAAATATATA
>NC_052355.1:27273454-27380416 GCF_009727055.1 Benincasa hispida | reverse complement strand
ATTTCTATTTTTTTACTTCTTTAAATATAATGGTTTAATTTTTAGTACAATTCTAAAAACAAAAACAAATTATTAAAATATACTTTTTTTTTTAGTTTAACTTGGGGTGAGGGTTTTTTTTTGTCAATAGTATATATTTTATTATGTTTGAATTATACTCACTTTTAGCTATCCAATAGTTTTTATAAAATATGTGAATTTATTCACGCTGTTATTAGAAACATTCAAAATTTTGTTAAAACGCAAAGTCTAGAAGTGAGTTGTTAATCAAAGGTATATTTAAATGTGCTCACCCGCATTCCATACCTATCCCTATAAACGTCCATGGGTGGTGCGGGGCAGGGCCGGCTTCCTTGTCCCCATTCTCCATTTCATTCTTCAATTAACTTTGTAGGGATTGGTTCCATCAAGAAGTTTATTCCTGTTTTGTTTTAAAAGACAATTAATTTAAATAATCATTATTGAAAAGTTTAATTAAATATTTAAATTCTCTCTACATTTTTTTATACGGTTATTTAATGAAAGAAAAAAATGGAAGCTAAAGAGAGTCTAATTAAAACATATTCATTATACAGATGATCAAACTATATAACTTTAAATTTAAATATAAACTTTATATAGGGTTAACTATATTCTTAGAATAAATAATTTGGTTGTTATTACTTTTTTTTTTCTTTTTTTTTTTTTGACAAAACAATATGAATATAGGGTAAAATAGATATTGGAACAAATTTTAAGAGTCATATTGAAAAGATAAAGATTCTCCTATCTTCGTGCTTTTACTAAAAGATAGTCAACAATTGTTAAGTAATTCAAATATTACACGCAACTGGGTCATACTTCTAAATTTATTATCTAGCTGAACAAGTCGTTGGATAACTATCTCTCTATTTTTAGAAATATTTGAATATTTAATATCTTTTATTATCTTATTGTTTAAATTTATGATAAGGTCAAACCTAGTCATTTTTCTCGTGTTCATCCCACAATGTAGAGATTTTTTTACAACACTTCTTTTTTATAGAAAAAACTATAAATAAAATATATAACTTGGGGTGAGGTTAATCTTGTACTTTTTGGTCAATAGTATATGTTTTATTATGTTTAAGTTATATTCACTTTTAGCTATCCAATAATTGTTATAAGGTAGGTAAATTTTCAAATTCACGTTGTCATTAAAAACATTCAAAAATTTGTTAAAACACAAAGTCTAGAGGTGAGTTATTAGCCATCGAGGTATATTTGGGGCCGACTTCCTTGTCATCACTCTCCATTTTATTATTCAATTAACTTTGTGGGGACTGGGTTCCATCGAGAAGAATAATTTAAATAACCAAAGTTCAATTAAATATTTAAATTCTCGCTACAATTTTTTTATAGGGTTATTTCATGAAAAAAATTGAATCTAAAAAGAAATTACTCAATTTTTTAGAATGAAATAGTTATCTATCGAGCTATTGATACATAATATAATTTTAAACGTCCAATTAAAATATATTCATTATATTAACTATTAAACAATAAAACTTTAAATTTAACTATAAACTTTATACAATAATAATAATAACAATAGTTATTATAATAAAATTAAAGAAAAAAAGACAAAAAGACGAACTGGACAAGGACAGGAACAAGGATGAAAATACATTCTTCGTCCCCATCCCCATTTGGCAAGTAATTTTTTCTCAATCCCTCTCCCACTTCCCGCTACACCGTCCAAATAGGGGATCCCAGCCACAAAAAGAATGAACACTTCTACCTCACAACTCCCATAAGAAGGTACATATCTTTTGCTAGCATTAGCATTTTAATTTTAGAGCAATACTTTAATGCATCTCATTATACATTTTTCTCCATGCATCTTATTCTAATCATAGACGCGCAAAATTAAAAAAATAAGACAAAAGGTTCACCACATGACATATCCATATTAAAAACTTGAATATGACACTCATAGATAAAGATAGTATTAGGATACACTAATGTATTTATAACGCTAGTTTCCGTTGAATAAGTTCCAATTTCGTTTCGAAGATACGCGTAGTCAAATTGTCAAATCAAAATTAAATGCA
This sequence comes from Benincasa hispida, assembly GCF_009727055.1. NCBI lineage: Eukaryota > Viridiplantae > Streptophyta > Magnoliopsida > Cucurbitales > Cucurbitaceae > Benincasa > Benincasa hispida. The sequence goes on along the minus strand of NC_052355.1, from coordinate 27,378,344 downwards.
CAACACATAAGGAAGCGCTATCATCATGGCTTTATTACATTTTAGTTTAGTTAAAATACTATCTTAGTCCCTACATTTTAAGAGTTATTCAACTTTAGTCCACATACTTTGTATTGTTCACATTTAGTCCTCATAGTATCAATAGACCTAAAAAAAAAGTAGTCATATATATATATATATATATATATTCTCTCCAGCTTTCTCTCACCTCCCTTCTCACTCCTCTTTGTTTTCTCTCTTCTCTCTTCTACTCTTTTATTTTCTTTCCCAACTTCCTTAATCAAGCCACCCATCTTGTTGCAGCCTCTTCCTTCATCATCTAGTTCTAATGGAATTTTTTACTCGAACACCACGAGAAAGTAAGCAAAATTTAAATAAGAATTAGTTCTTAACTTCAAGGAAGAGTTTTGGGTCATCCGTTACATGATGAACGAGAGGATTTCTGTCTTTTTCTATGGCTCTTTGCTTTGCCAAATGTTTTTTACCTCAAGAAAATGTTATGGGTGTCCAACCCACTTGTTGATAAGCAAGAATTTATTTTCTTTTAAACTTGTGTTATGTGAGCCCAAAATGTTGGGTATATGTTTAACTCAATTGGGGCTAATTTTTGGGTTGGGCCATTTTGAAAACCCTACACCTTAGGAGGTGAAGAGTGGAAAAGAGACAACAAATCAGAGAGAAAGACAGAGAGTTGTGCAATTTGGTTTTTCAGCGACAACTTCCACAAAGTTGTCAATTGTCAGAATTTCAATTGTTGGTTCGTGCTAATTTTTTGTCAGTCTATTGGGGATACATAGGGCCTAGTTTTGAATGGTAGCATCGTTGTTTTGAGCTCTGATTTGTTCCCAATCGTTGTTGTACAAAAACTGTAAAACTGGGTGATATTTTTCGTTCTTTTATCTCTCAAGCGTTGATCTCTTATGAATGAAAGTATTGGTGGATTGAATCTTTTTATGACTGTTTTGATTCTTTTTTCCTTAATTTTATCATAATAAGAGAAGTTGACAAGGGTGGACTCCTTACAAGTCCCGTGGTTTTTACTCTTCACATCGAAGGGTTTTCCACATATAATTCGTGTGTGTTATTTATTTTTAGTCTTCCAAATTTGTACGTTTATTATTGCCCATTATTGGTGTTGGGTTGATGCCCTAAATCTCGTAAGTCCTGTAGTTTGTAATTGTATTATACAAATATTTTATTTATTTAATAAGATATGAAATGTTTTATTTGACATTTAGTAGTATTAAACCCACAAACCAATAAACTAACACCCAAGGTTATCTTCTGTAGCTTAAACATGTATGTAGAGACATATAGGTGGATAATGTTTAAGTGAGAACCTAAATGGTCTGTAGTAGATGGATAAGGCTGGATATCTTATTCTGGTGACACTACGAGTATGACCCACTTTGTAGATGTTACAATTGTTGTAAAGTGCTACAAATGATCTGATCCTAATCATTCATGTGAAAACATGTGAGTAGGGGTATTATATACAAAGGAGTTTGTATAAGACTGAACCACGAAATGACTAGTCTCATCATTTAATACTGTTCATAATAGAGACTTACATTTCACCAGGATGACCATAGGTGACATGATCTGAATCCTAAGTGAGTTGTGAACTCCTACCTATGAAGGCGATCCTTTGATTTGTATAGGTGAGGGTGGCCAGATCGACAACTCAACAAGCCTATCATTTTGGGGATTTGTTTGATTGGGGAGTTGGAAACACAGCTACACAAGACAGAATTCAGTCCTTCCCCGAGGTAAAGGAAAGTAGATAAATTGCTTCTTTAAGGGTTGATTCCAAGGCTTGAACAATGTGGTGTCACGCCCTCTCTTGGTCCGAGAGAGGTTTAGTCATAGTTGGACTATGATTTATTGTTCATGAAAGGGATCAATGGGAGGGCCGAGTTTATCGTCGCCCGTAAACCCTCACTACACAAATAATATTTATAAATCACCAAACTAACTACTTATACTAACTAGTTGTACAAGCGGCAAGTCCGAGGTCGAACCTCAGGGAAACGCGGAAGATTAGTTCATCAAAGCTCGTTTTCAGTTAAAGAGATAACTAGGGGGAGGGGGGCGGGGGGAAGGGTTTGGTGTGGATTGATAAATGAAATTGCATAAAATAAAGTGTAGGGAAAGTAAAGATAGAAGTGCAATTAATTGAGATATCTTAACTTAGAGGAATGGATTCACCCGATGTAATTTAAATCATTGAACCAATTTATGATTTAAACTTCTTGTTTATGCGTAGCCCAATCGATTGGAATCCCAACCAATGGTCCTAATTATCTAATTAATCAAAATGCACAAAAAATGAATCCGCTCCATACAAATTGATAAATGGCATTAAGCTCAGGGATTACGCTAAGATGAGTGTTTAACTTCCAACATCTAATTAAACAATCAATATGGTTTTTCTCTAGGTTGTTAGGAGCAATCCTTTTTGCCTAACTAACCTATTGCTTCCATTGGGATTAACCTATAATTATATGTCACATATTACAATTTAATCACAAAGCTTTAGAATTACACAACAAAAACATTGTCTGTCAATCAACAATTAGAATCATGCAATTCATAAATGTAAATTCGGATTAAAACCTATAGACAAGTATGTGTACATCATAAAATCGAAATCTCACAAAATAACATTAAGTTCCTCCAAATCCCTAAACTAAGAAACCAAAACTTTACTTTCCCATGGAGATGGAGAAGCTACAATCTGGCATCTACTCGATAAATTACTAAAGAAACATCCAATACAAAGTGGAAGATAAAAGAGATAGGAAATTCGGCTGAAGGCCAAAGATAGGCATCCTCTTCTGACCGAAAGTGGAGAAGCATATATATATAGGACAGCGTCGCAGCATTGCAATGCTGCACAGATTAGCGTTGCAACGCTACTTTGGCTTGCAACGCGCTTCCGTCTTCAATTTGTAGCATTGCAACGTTGTCCTATTTTGCCCAAAATAGGTAGTTATTGACTTATAGCGTTGGCAACGGTCGTTTGAGTGTCATGCTCCGTCCATGGGTGTTTATGTCCGTTCACGTCCTTTTGAAGTTTGGTTACTCAAATTAGCTCCTAATTGCTCCAAATTAACCCCGAATAGCTCGTAACGACTGATTCTACCTCCAAGATGCTCAATACCTACAAAATCATCAAATAAACACGTTAAACATACTAATGACCTAGAATTAAGAATAGGAAAATAGCACTTTTTTGGTGCTATCAAACACCCCCAACTTAATTCTTGATCGCCCTCGAGCAAGGTAGAATCGCACATTTACACAGAAAAAATTATGTTTGCTCAATCACAAAGGTCGTTACTCTAGTCTCAACAGACTATAAGGATGAGATTTGCAATTAAAAACGAAATCTGATTACAATCAATTAATGAAGCACATTTTAAAATTGATTATAAACTTTTCATGCATGAGTGAGTCAAAAGCCTTACTAATTAGGCTCACAAAATCCGGAATGGTTTTATAGGGCCCTCAATTCGTTTTCCCCTACACTGGCTTGAAGGTTCAAGAGCCAAGCTTCCTACCCTCAACTTTGTAATAACACACTTAAGAAAACCAAACTTTTATTTTATTTTATTTTATTTATTATTTTTTCATTTTATTTTCTTTCTCTCTCTCTCTTTCTTTTTACTTACACAAAAAAGGAAGTCTTATCTAGACACATCACCTTCATTTTGGCTTGCCCATACGGGTGTCATGTAGGTCATCCAACTACGAGCAATGTCTCCTAACAATGTGCCGAAGCTTACTCATTCCTTAATGTACTTCAACTCAGAGGGAAACTACAAGTGTCATAGCCGCCCTAGGTTAATCATAACCCAAGAAAGAGGAGTAATCCCCTTAAAAAATAACATACAAACTTGCTTTTAATTTACAACACACTCTGCCTTTTACAAACTACTTTTTACATACTTAACACTTGGCTTTTACAATACATAACAAGAGTTGGCAAAAACTTAGGCATGCATTACTAGGTTGGGCTATCAATCACTTAACACATATCACCCAGGCCTTTCGAGGTGACAACAAAAATATAAGCCCAATAACACAATTCTAAGCACACAAGACCTAGCTTTATTGGAAAAAGGACTTAAAGATGCATGAAAGTTAATAATTTTTTTTTAAAACAGGCTAAAAATCATGATCATGTTCTTTAAACTTAGTTTCATGCAAACCTAATCATAAAAAGGGTGCGCCATCAACTACTCATCATAACAAACCAAGCAAGAGAGCAAGCAAGCAAATTTAGCACAAAGACATCGTCCGAGCACAACGCTCAAGGACCCCAACAGTTACAACATACCTCACCCCCAACTTAAACTAATACATTGTCCCCAATAAATATATATTTCTAATCTAAGCCCAATAAAATAAAATAGTCAAAGGAACAGAAAACCTCCCATGATGACGTTTCTGCACATGGGATGGTGGTAAGAGGGCTACGTTAAATTAATCTTCTTCTTCTTTAGGATAACAGTAAAGGAAAGCAGTAAATTTTTCACCTGGCTTCTGTTGGACAAATAATTGAGCTATACAGTGATGCACACACGAGACACAAGTCCATTGATATGCACTAACGACCTGACCTGACTTGACTCAATTCATGCAATACTATTTCTAGATATGCGTTATTAATGGATGCTCTTGTAGTATGTTGTGCGTTGTCACAAGTTTCCTTACGTTGGAACCAAGTATAATTCCACTGCAAGTTTCTCGGTGTGATCCGAGGTCGAACACAGAGACTGTTTGAGGTTATTGCGTTATGTTTATGATACATGCGACCAAGTTTTTCAATTTAATAAAAGTATTCATATACAAGTATATAAAGTTGCGATAAAGTAAAGGAAAGAAGTAAAAATGCGATAATAAAATAAAATGCAGTAAACCTAAGCTAAGATGGTACAAGATACAGGCGGTATGATACAAAATACTGAAGGTAAGGCTGGCTATGAAGATTATACACAGATCATGTGATGCGATGGCAAGACTTATGTATGAAGCAGAAAGAGAAAGATAACTAATATAAACATCGCAAGTTCCTTAATTGCGTTAAAGTTATAACTACGGTTCCGTTTTTCCCTTAGCGTACACCTTTCAGAGATCAGCCGCGTTCCCACATGTCTGTGGAGAAACAGAGACGAACATAATGAATGCAAGGTTGTTTCAATCTCTGGAAGTACTACTCGCTCTAGTTAACACATTCTTCTGACCTTCTCTCGATAGATCATAATGACATCTTCACTTCTGCTCTCACAGGTGAAGATGTGGTTTAGCATGCCTTAGCTAAACACAATTATCTCTTTAACACAGATCTAGTTCTTGTTTAATTCATATTGACTACCAGGGGATTAAGAACACTTCATGAAGAAAACGATAAATGGAGGAACGAAAATAGATAGAGAAGTGGTAATGAAAACGATCGAGACATTCAATATATCTATTTAGCGTCTGATACATGGTGTGTGAATGAAGAGATAAAGAAGATGAGATACAGTGATGATAAGAGATAGAAACAAATACAAACAAGTGCCAACGTCTCGACACCAATTTGGATGGAGATTTACTTGCCGGAATGGATGGATCGTGTGGAAGGATGAGCTTCCCTCTCAGGCTTGCTCAACCGGTAGCAAGGATCTAAGTACAGAGCTTCACGGTAGGGATCTAACAGATTAACATTGAGACTCACCTCTTGGCCTTGTCTCTTCTTCTTCCCGTATTTCTTTAGTTTAACACTCAGCTCAGCCTTTTTCTCAATATAATAGCAATAATTAGCCCTGTATCAAGTAGCCTCTTTTTCTGTAAATTCTATGGGGTATTTATAGATGAAGATCTTTGACTCTGGCCTTGTGGTCCCCACTTGTTGTTATGAAAATTTCGAAGGTGGAGGGATATTATTCCTTCTGTTATGCAATCAGACCGTCAAATCTGCACAACAGTTAGACATACACGTGGCATAATCCTTTGCATTTGCGTTGCTCAGCTGCATCTTTCGATCGAATGTTCGCATGCGGTGTTGTTTTTATTCCCGCATGTGGTTGAAAGTCAGCTCTGGATCGACTGTCGCATTGCGCCATCATTGTGTTAATCGTCTTTTCATTGTTGATTGGTGGGCAATGTGACAGAGATCGTTGGTCAATTTGTCTTGAGCCTTAATTGCAAGCGATGACTTGGTTTCCTGCAAAACAGAGTAGAAATCTCCCTTTCTTCCATCTTAATGATGTTAGTGGGTGTAATTGTGATAATTCATAATTATTGTATTTCTAAGCTAATTTTCATACAATTGGCGCATATTTATTCTCTTTCGGCCGCAATATCTAGATAAAGCAGTATAAATAAATTGTATTTCTACAAGTTATCACACCCCTAAATTTAGATATATGCTTGTCCTCAAGCATATCTTCTACTAAGGCAATAAAGCTCAATTCCTATCCTATATTTCTGTGTCAATTGGTTGCTTCGAATGTTATACTTAGGCACATTTCTTGACATCGCAATTTCTTTCTATCCTTGTTAATTCTTAACAAACCATACTTTGTTCTTCTATATAACAAATTTCTGCTCAAAGATGTTTTTCTAGTTTTTTTCAAAATAGAATGTTTATCCCTTCTTGTCTAAACACTTGATATATTTACATACAGTGGTCAAAACTTTTGCGTCATTTACTAGAGACAGTTGGTCATGGTTACACTCTTCATTTTGGCCTGTCCCTACGGGTGTCATGCGAACATCCAACTACGGTTGTGTGCCAATCTCAACTTTAACTCATGATATTCAGAGGAGTTGTCTCTTGCATTCTTTTATTATATGTTTTTTTTTCTTTTTTTTTCTTTTATTTTTTTTTACTGCGTTGCTCTTGGAAACCCACCTTCGTTTTGGCTTGCTCCTACGGGTGTCATACGAACATCCAACTACGAGTAGGCTCCTTTCACAACTAGACTCTTATCAGGTTAGGAACATTTTTTTTTAAGGATTTCCCTTGCGCTGACATTGAAGTTTTGCATAATTTTTTTTAATAGAACATGAACGCATCGCATTTTCTTAAATACTGCATATTCTTGATCTTATCTGCTCAAACCTTCCCCACCCCCAAATTTAAAGATGAGCAAGATCCTCATTACGTTGTTTGGATAAACTAGACAAACACTTAGAAGAAAAATTTCAAAAAGAAGGTTTGAGCAGAACTTTGAAAGATAAAAGGTAAAGTACTGCTAAACTAAGAATTAACTAAGTGTTAGTCAGAATTTACAAAGTATGGGAAATGTTTCTAAGTATAAACATATATTACATCATAGCAATACAATGAAGAACACAATAGTAAAAGATTAAGAGCATTGCAAATATTGACAAATGATGATAAGGAGAAAGGCACAGGCAAAAAATGGAGTGAATATGTACTCATTGTATTGAATATTAACAAAGTATACAAATAATTACAAATTAGCGCAATACAAAAGTTGTGCCTGTACAAGAATCAAAGAATAGATTTGTTATCTTTTCTAATTTGATTCAGACGAGTGCACGATAAAAATTAGCACCGCGTTTCCATTTTTCGTAAATACATTTTTGCCGAGGACAGGCAACACGCATGTACTCCCATAACACGCCCCTTAACTAAATACATTTCTGGAGGATACCTCAACATAGTGCATCTAGCTAAGGATGGGCAAAAAGCACATATGCGTGCGACATACCCCTGAACGCAATGTATTTGGGTGTAATGGACGCAAGGTGTCTCGTGTTAATACACAACGCACCCATCATCTCATTTCATATTAGTATTTATTTTTCTTTTTAATTCATCTAAAATGCAAGTCGACAAGGACTTTGCGGTGTTTAATGATTCATCCAATCATTCACACAAATTTACGAATGGCACTACTAAATCTAAGGAATAGAAATGCATACGAAAGTATATTGAAAGGAAACGCAGAAAGCATTAAAGACTAATTCTAATGAGCAGTAAATAGCGAAATTTAGAAGGCGGTAAAAGAAGACTAGAGAGAAAGCATTTAAACATAGATAGGGATGCTGATTGTCAGATGTTTCAGAATTACCGCAATCGCTTCCCCCGCAAGCGGTTTAATCCTGCTTGCCCAAGTCAATGGTGTCCATGCGTCATTCGAAGTTGCCTCCATAGTAAGGCTTAATCCGTTGACCATTGACTTTAAACGCGTTGTTGCCATCTAAAGTTGTTAGTTCTACTGCGCCGTGAGGAAAGATTGTCTTGATTCGAAATGGCCCAGACCAGCGGGACTTCAACTTTCTTGGGAAGAACCGCAAACAAGCGTTAAATAATAATACCTGTTGACCTTTGGTGAATGTCCGATCGTTTATGCGGCCGTCATGCCACTTTTTGGTTTTCTCCTTATAGATCTTGGCATTTTCGTAGGCGTCCCATCACTATTCGACCAGCTAATTCAATTGCAGCTTCCGGACTTTTCCCGCACTTGCTAAATCAAACTTCAGCTTTTTACAGGCCCACATTGCCTTATGTTCCAACTCGAGTGGCAGATAACAAGCTTTTCCAAAGACCAGGGCGTACGGGGACATGCCAATTGATGTCTTATAGGCAGTCCTGTATGCCTACAATGCTTCATCAAGCTTGGGTGACCAATCCTTCCTGAAAGTACTGACTACCTTCTTCAAGATAGTTTTGATATCTCTGTTAGAAATTTCCGCCTGCCCACTAGTCTGTGGGTGATACGCAGTCGCAACTTGATGGTTGACGTTGAATTTAGTCAATAGGTTGGCAATTATGCGGTGATAAAGTGGGAACCCTCATTGCTGATTAAGGCCCGTGGTGTCCTTTATCGAGCAAAAATGTTCTTCTTTAGAAACTTCGCCACTGTGGCCGCATCATTTTTGGCGTATGCGATGGCCTCAACCCATTTTGATACATAGTCAACCATGACCAGAATATGGTGATGACCTTCTGATGGTAGAAACGGGCCCATGAAGTCAATTCCCTAAACATCAAATAATTCAACCTCTTAGATTAACGTCAGTGGCATTTCATTTCTTTTAGACATACTCCTCGTTCTCTGACATCTGTCATGCACAATATGGGCATGGGCATCCTTAAACAATGTTGGCCAGAAGTAGCCACATTGTAGGACCTTTGCTGTGGTCCGCTGCCCCCCAAAATGCCCTCCATATGGGGACTCATGACAAAGCTCTAAAATGTGCTTGACTTCGCGTTCAGGAATGCATCGACGTAATATATGATCAGGTTCGAGTCGATATAGGAATGGATCGTCCCAGAAATAAAATTTGGCATCATGTCTTAGCTTTTTCTTCTACTAGTAAGTATAATCATCTGGTATTTGACTACAAACGATGAAGTTTACTATGTCCACATACCAGGGAACATTAATGTCTACTGCCATCAGCAGCTCATCGGGGAATCTTTCCTCAATATCTTTTTCTGTCCCTTGAACCTCGCAATTCTCCAATCTAGACAAATGATCTGCGACTCGGTTCTCGGTGCCCTTCTGGTCTTTAATCTCTAGGTCAAATTCTTGCGGTAGAAACACCCACCGTATAAGCCTTGGTTTTGCATCTTTTTTGTCATCAAATACTTGATCGCAGAGTGATCCGTATACACCACAACGGTTGTTCCGATTAAGTACTGTCGGAATTTCTCCAATGCAAACACCACTGCAAGTATTTCTATCTCTGTGGTTGTATAGTTCTCCTGCGCATCATTCAATGTTTTACTTGCATAATAAATAGGATGCAATACCTTGTCCTTGTGCTGACTCAAAACTGCACCCACAACATATCTTCTAGCATCGCACATCAATGCAAATGGGTGTGTTCAATCTGGCGCAATCAAAATAGGTGCGGAGATGAGCGCATATTTCAATGTGTTGAATGCTTTGGTGCACGCGTCATCAAAATATATTCTCGGTCAGCTTCTATTAGTGCACTTAGGGGCCTTGCGATCTAGGAGAAGTTGCGAATAAATCTTCTATAAAACCCAACGTGTCCCAGAAAGCTCTTAAGTATTTTTACGTTCACTGGTGGGGGTAACTTGGAAATTGCGTCAATCTTTGCCTGATCAACTTCCAATCCGGCTTTGGAGATTTCGTGACCCAGAACCATTCCTTCTTCCACCATAAAGTGGCATTTTTCCCAGTTCAAAACAAGATTTGTTGCCACGCATCTCTTCAAGACTTTTTCAAGGTTAGATAGACAGGAGTCATAATTATTGCCGAAAACTGAGAAATAATCCATGAATACCTTGACTGACTCCTCCAAGTAATTTGAGAATATTGCCATCATGCATCGTTGAAAAGTGCTTGGCGCATTGCAGAGTCCAAACGACATGCGTCGGAATGCAAACGTACTAAATGGGCACGTGAAGGTTATCTTGTCTTAGTTCTTTGGTGCAATTGCTATCTGGTTGGACTTGAATAACCGTCAAGAAAACAGAAGAATTCATTCCCCGCAAGTCTGTCTAACATCTGATCAATGAACGGGAGTGGGAAATGGTCCTTTTTAGTGGCCAAATTCAGCTTGCGATAATCCATACAAATTCTCCACCCCGTAGTCGTTCTTGTGGGAATTAATTCATTCTTTTTCTTGAATTCATTCTTGTCATTAGTGATGACTGTCATCCCTCCTTTCTTTGGAACACACTACACTGGGCTTACCCAGCTGCTATCAGATATCGGGTAGATGACACCTGCGTCTAGCCACTTCACTATTTCTTTCTTCACGACCTCATGGCAGGGTTCAAGCGGCGTTGCCTTTCTACTGATCCAGTCTTTTCTTCTTCCAGACGAATCTTGTGCATACAATATGAAGGACTGATTCCTCGAATGTCTGCCAAGGTCCATCCTAAGGCCTTTGCGTTACTCTTTAGGATCTGTATGAGCGCATCTTCTTTTTCCTTACTCAGTGATACGAAAATGATAACCGGTAGTGTGTCATTACTTCCTAAGTAAGCATATTAAGGTGCACGGGCAACGATTTTAACTTTAGCACAGATGGTTCTTCCAGAGATGGCTTAATCCGTTCAGATAACTTGAGCGATTCAAAATTTGATTCAATATGAATTGCGGTGCAGTCTTCTTCCAACATTGCGTTGATTTCCAATTCTTCTTCCTCCAGCTTCTTCAGGGGTTCGTGCCAAGGCTTTTCTCGCAGTTCCTCAATGTATTGGCAATTTTCCACATCACCTGGGTATTTCAACATATTGAATACGTTGAATTTTACTTCTTGATCATCGACCCTGATGGTCAATTCTCCTTTTTGCACATCGATCAGTGCTCGCCTTGTCGCGAGGAATGAGCGACCCAAAATGATAGGGATTTCTCTATCCGCTTCGTAATCCAATATGACAAAGTCTGTCGGGAAGATAAACTTGTCCACTTGCACGAGAACATCCTCTATCTTGCCCTCAGGAAGCTTTATCGATCTATCGGCCAACTATATTGTGATAGAGGTTGGTCTTGTGTTACCGATATCCAGCTTCTTAAAAATTGACAAGGGCATTAGATTTATGCTTGCCCCCAAATCGTACAGTGCGTTCCCAACCATCTTCCCTCCTATCGTGCAGGGCAATGTGAAACTCCTAGGATCTTTCATTTTAGTGGGGAGATTGTTTTGAAACAGCGTGCTACATTCATATGTTAACGCAACTGTTTCATTTTCCCCGATCTTTCTTTTATTTGCAAGAATATCCTTGAGAAATTTTACATAACTCGGCATTTGCTCTAGAGCTTCTATCAAGGGAATGTTAATGTGTAGCTGTCGGAGAACATCCAGAAACCTCTGAAATTGCTTTGTATCATCTTTCTTCTTCAGCCTGGATGGGAAAGGTGGAAGATCCTGCCGTATTTCCTGTTCACTTGGCTATTTGCTGATGCTTGCTGCGCTTCATTAGTTGGAGGTTGCGTTGATTTAGCGTTCATGTCTTGAGGAGCTTCATATTTTGTAGATGAACTTACTTCTGAACTGTTACTTTTTCCAATATTAATTGACTTGTCATCATCAACAGTCAAATTGACTGGTGTTATTGTTGCATCTGGTACTGATGACATAGGAGTTGTTGTTTTGCCACTCCTCAATGTCACTGCATGACATTGTTCTTTTCCTCGTGGCCCCTGTGCTTTTGAACTGCTATGCTTCGTACCAGGCGCTTTCTTCTTTAATTCCCTCGTAAGCTGATCTATCTACTCTTCTAATTCTTTAAGGGTGTCAGCTTGCGATTATCTCATTGCCTCGCTCTTTTCAATATAGTGCTTTAACGATGTCTCCAGAGACGAGGTGCTGCCAGAGTTATCATATAGAAACGGTTGGTCACAGGGTGGTATACCTTGGGCATTACTTGGGTTGTAGTCTGAATTAATGAAGACCGGAGGGTTGCCCCGATCGCCTTGATAACTATACTGATAGAAACTATGGCTCTCCTGATTGTGATTCTTGTCCCAACCTATAGTTAGGTGATCTCACCAACCAGGGTTGTAGATGTTGCCAAATGATTCATCGTAGACGATATACACGGGTTGTTGATTCCATGGGTAGAACTCTACTAGGTGTCCCTCTTCGCATTGTCCGTAATTCATTGTGGCCACGTGAGTCAACGCATTAACTTGCGCTGATTCTTGAGAGAGAGTTCTTTATTGGTTAGTCATTGTCTGGAGAATTGAGGTCATTGTGGTCATCTGATCGACCAATGTGTCTCATTGTACGTTGACACATTGACACTTTCTACTCTTCTTACTCTAGACCTCTTACTCAAGCCTATACAATCACTCATCAAATGCCGCGAGATGCGATCCAATATGTTCTTTGCCTCGTATATGACTTGTTCATCAATTTTCCTTCTACAGAGGCATCGACAACTGCTCGTTGGTTGATTAGTCTAGCCATTATAAGAAGTTTCTCATCAAAATACTATCAGGAATCCTGATATGCGGACAACTTTTCATTAACTGTCGGAATCGCACCCAGGCGGTACTCAAGGTTTCATAACCCTTTTGTTCAAATTTCAGAACATCCCTCCGCCTCCTTGTGTTGACTGCTGGAGGAAAGAATCTGTTCATGAACCTATTAACCAACTGCTTCCAACCATTAATCTCGGCTGGCCCTAACGCTTGAGCCCACCTCTTTGCTTCATCCCACAATGTGTACGAGAACAAATATAATTTAAGCCTTTCTTGAGTTACACCAAGCATGAGAATGCACTGAAAATGTCTACAAAATTCGTCAAATGAGCGTGTGGGTCTTCTCCTTGTAATCCTCCAAATTGACCCACATTCTGAATCATCTGCAACATGATAGGTTTTATCTCAAAGCTTACATTCCCCTCAACCATGGGTCTTGAAATTCCTTGTGAGAAGTTATAAAAATCCGGCACCACATATTCCCTCATAGGGATGTTATGGTCAACAGTAAGAAAAGCTGGATCTTGCACTGGCACATTTTCCTTTTGGTCTCCTGCAGGTGCCACATTCTCATCAGCCATGCTTCTTTACCGATTAATTTGGCCCTGATGAACTCTTGCGCGAATAATACACTTGATCTCTGGGTTCGCTTAGAATTACCAGATCACTCCCACATTCATAAGTTGTCAGACTGCTCTCCGCGTTGAACAATCAGTACAAATAGATCTGTCCTGCAAAATACCACAAACACACTCAAACAATAAACCGTTAACCAGTCCCCGACAACGACGCCATAAACTTGTTGGACAAATAATTGAGCTATATAGTGATGCACACACGAGACACAATTCCATTGATATGCACTAATGACCTGACTTGACTCAATTCATGCAATACTATTTCTAGATATGCGTTATTAATGGATGCTCTTGTAGTATGCTGTGCGTTGTCACAAGTTTCCTTACGTTGGAACCAAGTATAATTCCACTGCAAGTTTCTCGGTGTGATCCGAGGTCGAACATAGAGACTGTTGGAGGTTATTGCGTTATTTTTATGATACATGCGACCAGGTTTTTCAATTTAATAAAAGTATTCGTGTACAAGTATATAAAGTTGCGATAAAGTAAAGGAAAGAAGTAAAAATGCGATAATAAAATAAAATGCAGTAAACCTAAGCTAAGATGGTACAAGATACAGGCGGCATAATACAAAATACTGAGGGCAAGGCTGGCTGTGAAGATTATACACAGATCATGTGAAGAGATGGAAAGTCTTATGTACGAAGCAGAAAGAGAAAGATAACTAATATAAACATCGCAAGTTCCTTAATTGCATTAAAGTTATAAGTACGGTTCCGTTTTTCCCTTAGCGTACACCTTTCAGTGATTAGCTGCGTTCCCACATGTCTGTGGTGAAACAGAGACTAACATAATGAATGCAAGGTTGCTTCCATCTCTAGAAGTACTACTCGCTCTAGTTAACGCATTCTTCTGACCTTCTCTCGATAGATCAGAATGACATCTTCACTTCTGCTCTCACAGGTGAAGATTTCGTCTAGCATGCCTTAGTTAAACGTAATTATCTCTTTAACACAGATCTAGTACTCGTTTAATTCATATTGACTACTAGGGGATTAAGAACACTTCATGAAGAAAACGATAAACGGAGGATCAGAAATAGATAGAGAAGTAGTAATGAAAACGATCGATACATTCAATATTTCTATTTAGCGTCTGATACATGGTGTATGAATGAAGAGATAAAGAAGATGAGATACAATGATGAAAAGAGATAGAAACAAATATAAACAAGTGCCAACGTCTCGACACCGATTTGGATGGAGATTTGCTTGTTGGAATGGATGGATCATGTGGAAGGATGAGCTTCCCTCTCAGGCTTGCTCAACCGGTAGCAGGGATCTGAGTATAGAGCTTCACGGCGGGGATCTGGCAGATTAACACTGAGACTCACCTCTCGGCCTTGTCTTTTGTTCTTCCCGGATTTCTTCATTTTAGCACTCAGCTCAGCCTTTTTCTCAATATAATAGCAATAATTAGCCCCGTATCAAGTAGCCTTTTTTTTTCTGTGAATTCTATGGGGTATTTATAGGTGAAGATCTTTGACTCCGGCCTTGTGGTCCAACTTGTTGTTATGAAAATTCCAAAGATGGAGGGATATTATTCCTTCTGTTATGCAATTAGACCGTCAAATCTGCACAACCGTTAGGCGTACATGTGGCACAATCCTCCGCATTTGCGTTGCTTAGCTACATCTTTCGATCGAATGTTCGCATGCGGTGTTGTTTTTATTACCGCATGTGGTTGAAAGTCAGCTCTGGATCGACTGTCGCATTGCGCCGTCATTGCGTTAATCGTCTTTTCATTGTTGATTGATGAGCGCAATGTGACAGAGATGCGTTGGTCAGTTGTCTTGAGCCTTAATCGCAAGCGGTGACTTGGTTTCCTGCAAAACAGAGTAGAAATCTCCTTTTCTTCCATCTTAATGATGTTAGTGGGTGTAATTGTGATAATTCAGAATTATTGTATTTCTAAGCTAATTTTCATATAATTGGCGCATATTTATTCTCTTTCGACAACAATATCTAGATAAAGCAGTATAAATAACTTGTATTTCTTTAAGTTATCAGCTCCCTCCAGGAAGGGAAAATTTTTAACGTCGATTGCTTGATGTGACCTATCCCCTGTCAAGGTACAAAGAAATTCTCGTATTTCTCTGGTCCTTTCTTGGATGAGTCAATGTAGCCCGGTAAGACTATAAGACTTCTTATCTTCTGAAGAGAACTAGACAGGCCGAATTTGGGTTTTTTAGTATATGAAAAAAAAAGGTAAAAAGAAAGAATCAAAAGACTCAAGTGACCCAAAACAAATAAAAGACTTAACAGACTCGTGAGGACTAAGGCAACAAAACTCGAATATATACGAAATACTAGAAGTCAGAACAGGGCAAGGTCTTTTGACCTCTAACTCTATCACCTGGATCTCATCAGATTTAGGCTCTAAATTCTCTTTAACCTCACAAACTAGCAAGCATTGAGTGACGTTGTCATCATCATTGAAGTAGTAGCACTTCGCAAGGAAGTCGGCCTCCGAGGTACAGATGATGAACTGCTCTGGTGCGCTCTCTCGTCTCTGCATGGCCTCAATTAGCTGGGCAACATGGGTCATCAATCCTTGCAGCTGATCTTGAAGATTCTGCTAAGACTAAAGAGTACTATTAGTAAGTTCATAAATTGAAAACTATATAGTCATACTTGGACACGAATCTCCAAGAAGTGGTTCCTGCTCCTCCACCGTGTCAACATAGACTACCTCATCCCCCTGAGCCTCTGGAAAATCAAAGGAATGGTTTGGCAACGGCTCATCCGTCCTCCAACTGAAGTTGCAAACTGAGTAACAAGGTTACTCAGGCTTTGCAAGGCAGTTCTAGCCTATGCCTCGGGGCAAAGACTCTCCTACTAGATGCACTCAAACTTTTGCTGCCTATGGAGGTTGTCCTGCTCAAACTTAAAAGCTATGTTAGCAAGCTCCATAACCAAAGCCTCTAAAGACTTACCTGACCCTAAAAACTGAGCATGAGTCGACTAGTGTGGTGTTGTGAAATCTTGGCCGCAAAAGCTCTGTTGCCATCCTGAGTATCCATGGTCAAAGAACTCCTCCCATATAGGATGATGAGACTCGCAGTTCATATGACCATAATCCTCCTCCTCAGCGAATCCATAGGGTGTTGACATCCACTGCAACCTCAGGCATGCTTGGTGGGATGCCTCTCGAGTAGGTAACTCCCGTATACCTCTACTTGTTGCGATCTCCTTTTCACCAAATGGCTAACCAAGGAAGTCAACTTGGCAAGCTCGTGGCGAAGGCCACTTACTATTGGGGTTGATGCCCTAAATCTCGTAGGGTCCTGTAGTTTGTAAACACTTGTATGAACAAACATTTTGTGATTTATAATATATGATATTTTATTCACTTCAGTTTATGAAATATTTGATATTTTATTTGCATTAACCACAAACCAATAAACTAAGATCCATGGTTATCGTTGTAACTTAAACATGTATGTGGAGATATACAAGTGGATCGTGTTTTAAGTGATAACCTAAATGGTCTGTAGAATATGGATAAGGAGGGATACCTTGTCCTAGTGACACTACGAGTATGGCCCGCTTTGTAGGTGTTGCGAATGTTGTAAAGTGCTATAAATGATCTGATCTGGATCATTCGTGTATTAGACATGCAAGCGAGGATATTCTACACAAATGAGTTTGTATAAGACCGGACCACGAAATGTTTTAGTCTCGTTATATAACGTCGTTCATAATTGAGACTTTCATTTCACTAGGATGACCATAGGTAACATGACCTTAATCCTGAGTGAGTTGTGAACTTCTGCCTATGAGAGCGGTCCTTTAATTTGCATGGGTGAGAGTGGCTAGATCGTCGACTCAACAAGCCTACCAATTTGGAGATTCATCTGATTGGGGAGCTGGGAACTCAGCTACACAAGATGGAATTCACTCATTCCCCGAAGTAAGGGTAAGTAGATAAATTTCTCCTTTAAGGGCTAATTCCGGGGCTTGAACAATGTGGTGCCACACCCTCTATTGGCTTGAAAGGGGTTTAGTCATAGTGGGACTATGATCTATTGTTCATTAGAGGAATCAGTGGTACTTAAGGATTTAGAAGTAACTACAAGGGCAAAACGGTAATTTGGCCTAGTTGTACTTACGAGCGATTTGTGAAGGGCCATCGTACTATTGATTGGTTATATCCAATGGACACAAAATATATCTATAGTGTGAAGAGTGCAACTGTCGGTCTTTATGGAGTGCTCGACAGTTAACGAATGGTGGATAATGTGATTAAAGAGTTTAGTCAGTTATTCACATACCGTTGGAGCTTCAAGCTACATGTTCCCAAGGTCCCTTTGGTAGCTCAATGGATTCAAGTTGAGAATCAGTTTTTTGGTTAACTTGAAATGTTGAAATTAATAAGAGGGAATTTGATTATATATGATATAATTCAATTAATTCAATTATATATGATATAATTGACATAATGTATTTGATACATTATTGTATGATTGGAGGAACTAGTATTTCAATATGATTCAAATATAAATTCTATGAATAAGATTCATAGTTATTAAATTTAATATAAATATGATTTATATTAAATGCCATAAAAGAGAAAAAGAACTATGGTTTATATATTGTATATGATACAATATTAAGACTATTGGTTATAAATATAATATGATAAGTTAGTTATTGTATTTATTTATCATTTATTAATTATATGATAATTTAATTTCTTTTTCTCCATAACTACCTTTAATGGGTGGTTACACGATTTTATGGCAAATTGAGATAAAAGGAAATTTGATTTCAAAATCTCACACGACTGACATTATTGACTATCGAGTGACTACATGATAACATTGAGTTTACTAGACGATAGCTTGTGAGTCTAAACGATCGAGTATCCAGTCTATGCGATAGACTTTCATCTTTTACACAATAATTCACTTGCTTACTCGATCGTATTCCTCCTTCATTCCAATCCTTCCCTTAAACCAAAATAAGCCAGAACCCACAACTCTTGGATTCTCATACCAAGAATATCAAAGTAATCTAGTGGTTGTGTTCAGATCTGTTCAAGGATCGAGTTGACACTCGTTGCTGTTCGAGGGAGTTTGATTTCTTGCTCGTTGCATTCATGACTGATCGAGGGATATACTTGAAGAAAGTGTTCTTGAAAGGTATTGTCTCTCTAACCCTTGTGTTTATTTCAAAAAGCATGCTGTAATTTATGATTTAAGCATAATCTATTTAGTATAACTGTGAATGTATGTGTTCTTTCACGATGGAGTATGGATGATCTGTTTCCGCTCATAGGTCCTCTGTAATTAGAGTTCCTTCAGTTACCTCGTCATCAAAATTTACAACTTGGCTTTCAGACATCTAAGATTGATTCGAAAATCCTGTAATGCTTAACTGACACAAAAAGAAAATAATCAAAGCAAAAGAAACTTTAACTAAAAACTAACTAAAAAGAACTAATTGGCTTCTCCGGCAACAACGCCAATTTGGCAGAGCCGAGTTTACCGTCGTCCGTAAACCATCACTACACAAATACTATTTATAAATCACCAAAGTAACAGGGAAGCGCAAAACATTAGTTCATCGAAGCTCGTTTCAGGTTAAGGGAGAAATTGG
Organism: Benincasa hispida; assembly: GCF_009727055.1. Lineage (NCBI taxonomy): Eukaryota > Viridiplantae > Streptophyta > Magnoliopsida > Cucurbitales > Cucurbitaceae > Benincasa > Benincasa hispida. The sequence continues at coordinate 27,359,174 of NC_052355.1, read as the reverse complement.
GGGGGGAAGGGTGGATTGATAAATAAAATTGCATAAAATAAAGTGCAAGGAAAGTAAAGATAAAAGCGCAATTAATCGAGATATATTAGCTTAGAGGAATGGATTCATTCAATGTAATTTAGATCATTGAACCAATTTATGACTTAAAGTTCTTGTTTATGCCAGCCCAATTGATTGGAATCCCAACCAATGGTTCAAATTATCTAAGTAATCAAAATGCATAGAAAACGAGTCCGCTCCATACAAATTGATGAATCACATTAAGTTCTAGGGATTACGCTAAGATGAGTGTTTAACTTCCAACGTCTAATTAAAAAATCAATATAGTTTTTCTCTCTAGGTTGCTAGGAGCAGTCCTTTTTGCCTAACTAACCTATTGCTTCCATTGGGATTAACCTATAATTATATGTCACATATTACAAGTTAATCACAAAGCTTTAGAAATACACAACAAAATCATTGGGCGTCAATCAACAATTAAAATAATGCAATTCATAAATGTAAATTCAGATTAAAACCCATAGACAAGTCTGTATACATCATAAAATCCAAATCTAACAAAATAACATTGTGTTCCTCCAAATCCCTAAACTAAGAAACCAAAAACTTACCTTCCCTTGGAGATGGAGAAGCTACAATCCGACATATACTCGATAAATTACTAAAGAAACAGCCAAAATACAAAGTGGAAGAGAAAAGAGAGGGGAAATTCGGCTGAAGGCCGAAGATAGGCGTCCTCTTCTGACCTAAAGCGAAGAAACGTATATATATGGCAGCGTCGCAGCGTTGCAACGCTGAAACTAGCATTGCAATGCTGCACAGATTAGCATTGCAATGCTACTCTGGCTTGCAGTGCGCTTCTGTCTTCAATTCGTAGCATTGCAATGCTGTCTTATTTTGCCTAAAATAGGTAGCTACTGCCTTATAACATTGCGCAACACTCGTTTGAGCATTGCAACGCTTCGTCCAGGGGTGTTTTCGTCCGTTCACATCCTTTTGAAGTCCGGTTGCTGAAATTAGCTTCTAATTGCTTCAAATTAACCCCGAATAGTTCGTAATGACTAATTCTATCTCCAAGATGCTCAAAACCTACAAAATCATCAAATAAACACATTAAACATAGTAACGACCTAGAATTAAGAAGAGGAAATAACACATTTTTTGTGCTATCAATTAGTGATACTTAAGGAGTTAGATGTAACTACAGAGGTAAAACGATAGTTTTGGCCCAGTTGTACATACGAGCAATTTGTGAAGGGTCATTTCGTTGTTGATTGTTTATATCTAATGGATACAGAAATAGATCTGTAGTGCGAAGAGTACAACTGTCGGTCTTTAGTGGAGTGCTCGACAGTTAATGGATGTTGAATAATATAATTAAAGGAGTTTAATTAATTATTCAAGTACTATTGGAGCTTCAAGCTATAGGTCCATGAGGTCCCTTCTGTAGCTCAACAAGGATTACATGAGAATAAGTTTTGGATTAATTTGAATTGTTCAAATTAATTGAGTGAATTAATTATATGTATATAATTAATTTAGTTTTATTATATATGAAATAATTACTATAATGTATTTGATACATTATAATTTAAAGTTTATTTGAGAGGAAATAAATATCTGAATATGATTCAAATATTAATTATATGAATTGGATTCATATAATTAAATTTAGTATAAATAGGATTTATATTAAATATCGTGCATTAATGAGAGAATTAAACTATAGGTTATATTGTATTGGATACAATATTAAACTATAGGTTATATATTATATTTGATATAACATATAGTTATATATATATATAATATGTTATATGATAAAGTAGTTATCATATAAATATATATTAGTGTTTTATTAAAATTAGTTTTATTAATTATTTTTGTTTTGTTTTTGAAAAATAATTTTAGGGAGCCTCCCCCTTTTTTGTCTACTAGTGATAGTGGAGAGAGGTTGGATGATGATTTTTTATCATCATCTTCCTCCTTTAGGTTTTGACTGAGGAATTTTGTTCACAAAAAAAAAAAAAAAAAAAAAAAAAAAAAAAAATCTCAGTCTCACATCTCTCTTCTCCTTTTTTTTTTCTCTCGCTTCCAAATACCTAAGAGCCCACAAAACTCCTTAGAGATTCTTTTCTCCTATAGNTTAAAATTAGTTTTATTAATTATTTTTGTTTTGTTTTTGAAAAATAATTTTAGGGAGCCTCCCCCTTTTTTGTCTACTAGTGATAGTGGAGAGAGCTTGGTTGAGGTTTTTTCTTCATCTTCTTCATTCTTTAGGTTTTTATAGGAGAATTATGAAAAATCAATCAACAGATAAAATCTCTCTAAGAAAAGTTCTCAGTCTCACATCTCTCTTCTCCTTTTTTTTTTCTCTCGCTTCCAAATACCTAAGAGCCCACAAAACTCCTTAGAGATTCTTTTCTCCTATAGAGAATACAAGAGGTTCTGAGTGGTGGTGACCATTTGTGGGGTTTCAAGTTCGTGATTTCTGGAGAAGGATTTTGAAGAAGGGTTCTTCAAAGGTAAAGTTTTTTTTTTTTTTTTTTAAATTAAAAAAATCCTTATTCTTCTTCTTGTCTTTCATTCAATTTATTATAAGCATGTCATATTTTATTTTAAATGCATAATGCTATGTTCAATTCATAAAATTATAAATTCTGTAAAATTTGGGATTTGGGTCTCATCCCGTTTCTGCTTAAGAACCTTAACTGGTTCCTTCAATTGGTTGATTGTTTGGTGATAATTTGTGATTAATTTGTAGTGTATTAAAGCAATATTGTTTGGTTGACTGTCTTGTAAACGAGCACAGTGGGTTGTTGATATATTATTTGGGTTATATCATTTGGTATCAGAGAAGGTTTTAATTTAATCATCGTTATGGATTTTACTAGTAATGGTGGAGGTAGTTCTGTGATTAAATTGACATCAACCAATTATTCCATCTGAAGACCGATGATGGAGGATTTGTTATACTGCAAAGATTTGTTTGATTCAACTGAAACGACAACAAAAGCATGTGGCACCATCTCTAAACTTGCAAAACCATAGAAAATGGAAGAAAAAGATTGAGGAAAGTTAAAGAGAAAAACTTTAGGGATTATTAGGCAATGGATTTATATTAGCATTTTCAACCATGTGTCTCAAGAGTCTAACTCATATGAGTTGTGGAAGCAATTGGAAGGTCTTTATGAAAGAAAGATCACAAACAAAGCTTCATTAATCAAGCGACTTGTTAATTTGAAATTGAATCGTGGGAAGTCTGTTTCTGAGCATTTGAATGACTTCTAGGATATTATTAACAAGCTGACTATTATAAAGATTGATCTTGATGATCAATCACAGACTTTGTTCTTGTTGAGTTCTTTGCTGGACAGTTGGGAAACCTTGGTTGTGAGTATTAGTAACTTTGTTCCATAAGGTGTTCTGTCTTTGGATGTTATCAAACTAGTCATGTTCAATGAAGAGATATGAAAAAAAGGAGATGGGGGTTGATAATTCACATGCTCTTGTTGCTGAAAATCGTGGAAGAAACAAGAGTAGAAGACCCAAAGACCGTGGTAACTCAAAAGGGAGGTCCAAGTATAGAGACAAAGAGACCAGGACATGTCATTAATGTAACAAGCTTGGTCATATAATTTTTTTTTTTTTTGCTATCGTTAGAAGAAAGAACAAAGTAAGAAGCAAGACTCACAAAAAGAGGAAAATGATAAAAATACTATAGCAATTATTTCTAGTGGTGATAATGTTGTCACCTTGATATATGCAACCAGTGAGTGTCATCATGTAGAAAGTTCAAACATAGAGTGGGTGGTAGATTCAGGTGATTCATACCATTTTGTTTCCAAAAGAAAAAGAAAGTATCTCATGAACTATCAATCTAGTGATTTTGGTAGTGTGAAGATGGGAAATGAGAGCTTAACTAGCATAGTTGGGTAGGAGATATTTGTGTGAAGACAAGTGTTGGGTGCATGATTAAATTAAAGAACGTGCGTCATATTCCTGATTCACTCCTTAATTTTTTGTTTGCAAATGTCCTTGATCAAGAAGGATTTCAACTTACTTTTGGTGATGGTAAGTGAAAATTGTCTAAGGGTACAATAATAGTTGCTCAAGGTTAGTTTTATTGCTCTTTGTATAAAACAAACTTGAGTGTATGTTCTTTTAAGCTGAATACAGTCAAAGAAAAGAAATCTCCAAATTTGTGCCATCAGAGGCTAGAGCATATGAGTGGTAAGGGGATTAAATTGTTGGCAGGTAAATCTCTTATCTCTATTGATAAAATAGTTTCTCTTGACCCTTGTGATCATTGTTTGGAAGATAAGCAACATAGAACTTCCTTTTTTACTAAGTCCACCAGAAGGGGAGAGAAATTGGAGTTAATACATTATGATGTTTGTGGTCCTATTGAGGCAAAATCTCTTGGTGTCAATAAATATTTTGTCACTTTTATCGATGATGCTACTCGAAGAAATTTTGTTTATATGTTGAAGACAAAAAGTCAAGTGTTCGAGATTTTCAAAAGGTTTCATGCCATGGTAGAATAGGAGACCGGAAGAAAATTGAAGTGCCTTTAGTATGACAAATGGTGGTGAGTATATTTTGAATTAGTTCAAATATTATTGTTCACAACATGGCATCAAACATGAGAAGATAGAGCCCAACATGCCCAACACAATGGAGTTGTTGAGAGGATAAACAGAACTATTATAGAAAATGTGAGTTGCATGCTTAGAATATCTGAAGGAATGGAATTCCTTTGTTAAGCATGTGAATGTCGTGCATTTGATTTTCAATTTGAAAAACGTAAAATATAGAGAAATTACATACATTTAAAATGCATAACAAGATAAACATTATACAACCTATAAGCATGTTACTCTAAAGAGGAAGTGAAGAAGTAAACTTTCTATTGGGATTGGTGTCCTAATTTTCCTTGTAGTCTCGTAGTTTGTAAACACTTTGTAAACAAATTGTTATTAATAAAATAAATGTTATTTTATAAGCATTTACTCAATCCAATAAACTAAGATATGAGGTTATTTTATGTAAATTAAGCATGTATGTGGAGACATACAAGTGCATCATGCCTTAAGTAATAACCTAAATGGTCTGTAGTATAAGGATAAAGGAAGGATACCTTATCCTGGTGACACTACGGATACGACTCGCTTTGTAGATGTTACAAGTGTTGTAAAGTGCTACAAATGGTCTGATCCTGACCATTTATATAGAGACATGCAAGTGGGGATATCCTATGCAAAGAGTTTGTATAAGATCAGACCACAAGATGATTAGTCTCTTTATATAACGCCATTGATAATTGAGACTTACATTTCACTTGGATGACCATAGGTGACATGACCTTAATCCTGAGTGAGTTGGGAACTCCTACCCATGAGGGCGATCCTTTGATTTGTATGAGTGAGAGTGGCCAGATTACCAACTCAACAAGCCTACCATTTTGGGGATTCATCTGATTGGGGAGCTGGGAACTCAGCTACACAAGATGGAATTCACTCCTTCCCTCGAAGAAGGGGTAAGTAGATAAATTGCTCCCTTAAGGGCTAATTCCGGGTCTTGAACATAGTGGTCACACCCTCTCTTGGGAAGAGAGGACTCAGTCATAGTAGGACTATGACTTATTGTTCATTAAAGGAATAAGTGATACTTAAGAAGTTAGATGTAACTATAGGGGAGAAACGGTAAATTGGCCCAGTTGTACTTACGAGCGATTTATGAAGGGTCATCGCACTATTGGTTGGTTATATCCAATTGAAACAAAAATATATCTGTAGTGCGAAGAGTGCAACTATCAGTCTTTAGTGGAATGACCAACAGTTAACGGATGGTGGATCTCGTGATTAAAGAGTTTAGTCAGTTATTCATGTACCGTTGGAGCTTTAAGCTACAAGTCCATAAGGTCCTCTTGGTAGGTCAATTCAAGTCGAGAATCAAATTTTGGGTTAATTTGAAGTGTTCAAATTAATAAGAGAAAATTTAATTATATGTGATATAATTAAATTAATTAAATTATATGTGATATAATTGATATGATGTATTAGATACATAAATTGGAGGAATTAATATAAATATGATTTATATTAAATACCATAATATAAAAAAAGAACTATGGTTTATATGTTTCATATGATGAAATATTAAAATTATAGGTTTAGGGTTTAGGGTTTAGGTGTGGATGAAGGCCAATTCGATGGCCTGACTTCACGTTTTGGCTAGCATACCTGATGCATTGGCCAAGAGGGTTGAGAACATGGTCATTGCTCGAGAGATCACGGACTCGTTGCAAGAATTATTTGAACGTAAGTTCTTACTTTTTGAGCAAAATGGGATTGTGACAAAGAAACTAGTAGTGTCAGTTCCAAAGATAATCTCCAGTCTTTCTTGAATGTCAAGGGACTAAAAGAGAAAGCAATTGTTGCCGACTTATATGAAGTTCATAGACGAGAATTGTTCTCTGAAATGGAACTTGGAGATTATATAGGTTCTGATATTGATCCCACTACTCTCCAGAAGAGAAAGAAGTCTAAAGACGATAAATGTGATTTATTTGTCTTGGAGACATGTTTGGTAGAGAATGATGATTCTACCTAGATACTTGATTCAGGTGCTACTAATCGCATATGTTCTTCCATCAATGATTTAGTTCCTGGAAAAATTTGAAAGATGGAGAGATGATTCTTAGAGTCGGTACTAATGAAGTTGTTTCAATTGTTGCTGTAGGCAGGCTTAAGTTATTTTTGGACAAAAAACATTATCTGTTACTGGATAATGTTTATGTAGTTCCTTATATCAAGAGGAACTTAATTTCAGTTTCTTGTCTGATTGAAAGATGTTATTCCATCTCCTTTTATGAGAATAAAGTATTTATTTTTAAGAATGGTATGGAGATTGGTTTTGGTTCAATGGAAAATAACTTGTATGTACTAAGGTCGTTAGTCATAAAAGCCTTGCTTAATACTGAAATGTTCAAAATAGCGACAACTGCAAAAAGACCAAGGGTTTCTCCCAAGGAAAATGCCCATCTTTGGAATCTAAGGTTAGGTCACATCAATCTCAATAGGATGGAGAAGTTGGTGAAATGTGGACTTCTAAATGATTTAGAAGAAAACTCTTTGTCGATATGTGAATCATGCCTTGAAGGCAAAATGACCAAACGACCTTTTACTGGAAAAGGTTATAGAGCCAAGGAAACCTTGGAGCTTATACATTCAGACCTTTGTGGTCTGATGATGTAAGAGCTCGAGGTGGGTATGAATATTTCATCTCTTTCATAGATGATTATTTAAGATATGAGTATCTATACCTAATGCAATATAAGTCTGACGCTCTTAAAAATTTCAAGGAGTATAAGGCTGAAGTTGAAAACTTGTTAGGTCAAAAGATAAAAACACTACGATCTGATCGTGGTGGAGAGTATATGGACTTAGAATTCCAAAACTATATGATAGAACATGGAATCACGTCCCAACTCTTAGCCTCAGGTACACATCAGTAGAATGGTGTATCAGAAAGGAGAAACATAACCCTGTTGGACATGGTTCGATCTATGATGAGTTATGCTCATCTTCCAGACTCGTTTTGGAGATTTGCAGTGGAGACTACAGTTTACATTTTTGAAAAATGTTCCCTCAAAAAGTGTTTTTGAAATGCCTTTTGAGTTATGGAGAGGCCATAAAGGTAATTTACACCACTTCAGGATTTGGAGATGTCCAGCCACATGCTTGTGGCTAACCCTAAAAAGTTGGAACCTCGTTTGAAAGTTTGCCTGTTTATAGGTTACCCCAAAGAAACGAGGGGTGGATACTTCTATGATCCGAGTGAGAACAAGGTATTTGTGTCGACAAATGCTATCTTCTTGGAAGAAAACCACATAAGGGATCATAAACCACGAAATAAGCTTGCTTTAAATGAAATTTCTAATGAGACTACTGAGAGTTCAACAAGAGTTGTTGAACAGACTAATAGATCAACAAGAATTGTTGATGTCAGTTCATCTAGTCAACCCTCAAGAGTTGAGACTGTCTTGACGTAGTGGGGGGATTGCGAACCCACTGGAACGCTACATGGGTTTGACTGAAGCCCAAAACATCATATCTAATGATGGAGTTAAGGATCCATTATCTTATAAGCAAGCAATTGATGATGTTGACAAAGATGAGTAGATTAAAGCCATGAACCAAGAAATGGAGTCTATGTACTTCAATTATGTCTGGGAACTTATGGATCAACTTGATGGGGTAAAACCTATAGGTTGTAAATGGGGTGTACAATGCAAAGCATAAAAACAAAGTACAGTACACAAAACAATAAACTAGGGCATACACTATACCCAATAACATCTCGCATTTGCCCGTAAACCCAGAATCTCCAGGCAATCCTAAAAAACTTTAGCCATGAGAGCCTTTATAAATGGATCAACAACATTGTTCTCTGAAATGATCTTTATGACGATTACGTTCCCTTGATGCACAATCTCCTGGATGAGATGATATTTGTGCTTAATGTGCTTTCTTCTCTTGTAGATTCTAGGCTCCCTGAAATTTTCCACAACACCACTATTATCACAACAGAGAGTGATGGGTTTTGACATATTTGGAACAACTTCCAGGTCTATCAAAAATTTCCTGAGTCATACCTATTTGGTGGCTTCAAAAGCAGCTACATACTCTCCCTTCATGGTAGAGTCAGCAATGTAATCTTACTTTGTGCTTCGCCAGACTATAGCTTCTCTGTTAAGAGTGAACACTGATCCTGATGTGGAATTTCTAGAATCCTTATCAGTTTGAAAATCATAGTCAATGTATCATGTAAGGATCAAATCCTTAGCTCTATACACAAGCATGTAGTCCCTCATTCACCAAAGATATTTGAGGATGGTTTTAACTGCAGTCTAGTGATCAAATCATGGATTAGACTAATATTTACTGAAAATCCTGTCAAGTCTGGTACATAACATTGTATACATAAGACTACCAACAACCAATGGTCTCATTTCCTCAACCTCTTGAGGAGTCTTAGGACACCGTTCCTTAGACAATACAATTCCATACCTAAAAGGTAACAAACCCCTTTTGAAATTGTAAATCAAATATCTGACAAGCATCTTGTCAATATACGATGCCTGAGATAAGGCCCATGTTTTGATCTTACGATCCCTAATAATCTGGATCCCTAGAACAAATTGTGCCTCACCCAAATATTTCTCTTGGAATTGGGCGGCTAGCCATTTCTTAACATCTGTCAGTAGACCTACATCATTCCCAATAAGTAGGATATCGTCCACATACAATATTAAGAAAGCTACTAAGCTGTTGGTGATTTCTTGTAGACATAAGGTTCATCAACATTTTAGTCAAAGCAATAAGATTTGATAATAAGATTTGATCACAGTATAAAATCTTATATTCAAGATCTAGATGCCTGTTTCAGTCCATAAATGGATCGATTAAGCTTGCAAACCATTTGCTCTTCACATTGTTTAGTGAACCTCTCTACTTGTTGCATATAAATGGTCCCCTCAAGATAACCAATCAGAAAGGCAGTCTTGATGTCCATTTTTCATATCTCAAAGTCATAATATGTGGCAATGGATAGGAGAATCCGAATAGACTTAAGCATGGAACAGGTGAGAAAGTTTCTTCATAGTATACTCCCTCAACTTGGGTATAACCCTTTGCCACCGGTCTAGCTTTAAAGGTTTGCACCTTTCCATCTACACCTATTTTCCTCCTATAGATCTATTTGCAACCTATAGGTTTTACCCCATCAGGTTGATCTATAAGATCCCAGACTTAATTGAAGTACATAGACTCTATATCAAGATCCATAGCCTTAAACCATTTATCATTGTCCACATCATCTATCGCATGTTTATGAAGGGATTGAATCCCGATACGAAAGCAATTGATCGTTCTGTCTTTGTATTGGGATTGGGAAAATCAAAAATAATTTTTAAAGAAACATAAATTAGACTAAGCATAGAGATTTTTTCAATCTAGAAAAATCAGAGATAAAGAAGATTTACCTTTGTAGAACAAAAAAAAAAAAAAAAAAACTCAAGCAAGACCCTCCAAGGTCATGTTCAATCCTAGGAAATCTTCCACCAATGAAATACACAACCAATGGGAGTCCTCATTATTCTTAGGACACAAGGAATGGAAGTGTGGGCTTCTAGTGAGTTTTTGGCAAAGGAAAAAATGTATAGAATTTCGTGAGAGAGTTTGAGTGATTTTTCTAGAGCAATCAGATAGCCCATCTCTTTGTGTTTCACACAAAGATAAAGAGAGAGAATAAGGGGAGGGAAGATAAAGAGAGAGAATAAGGGGAGGGAGTTCGTTAACTCCCTCCCATGTTGTCCTCAAGTAACTCCCTTATGGGTTATTTGGTTGGAGCGAAAAGAGGGTGGGAATGGGAATGGGCTTACAAAGCCCATGTTTAGTTGGTGGGCTTTGTTTATTTATCTTGGAAAAGCCATTTCCTATGCATCTTTTAGCCACATAGGTGAAGGAATTACATACCCATTGAGAAGTGTGGGTTTCCACTTATTCTTCCCCTTCCTACCACCATTTTCACTTCTTCTCCCCCTTCCTACCACCATATAAATGTTTATTTTGTCTATGTTTAGTATTTATACTTTGATATTGGTTATATTTGATTTTTGGAATAAAATATAGTGCAGTGGTTTAAGGTTGTTTTTAATAATTGCATAATAAAAATAAAATTGCACAAATTCATTATTTAAAATCAATTAAGGCAAGTTTTTTTTATTAGTTATATGCTTTATAATTGCACAAAATTTTGAAAGTGATCACACAATTTAAACAAAAATAACATTTACTTGGGTGATCTAATTATATTTCCATGTAACACAAAATACATGTATTACTTATTCCCAGGAAAAGTTGATAATATTTCCTACACAACCAAACATAGTTATCTTTAATTCCCACACATACTATTCCCAAACAAACCCATGCACAATCAAACATAGACATCCTTGATTCAATGTAATTTTATTCCCAGACATATAATTCCCAAGCATCCTTAATTCCCGGGCATTGAGAAAACCTAAATCCAAACGGCCCTTTAATGGGGAGTTATTTGTTTAATATTATATTAAAACAATAATAATATTAATATATAATATTAATAATATGGTTATTCTAACTATTATTGACCATATTATATGTATTTATAATCATATTATAATGCAACCTCCTCTTTAATCTATAGTTTTAATATGAATCAAATTCGTATTAAATTATAATCTATAGTATAAAACCTATTTAAGATATTTGAATCTTATTCAAACATTTTTCTCTACATAAAAAACAGTCTTAATTATAAATCATATTTATAATTAACTTATGTTATAATGTATCAACATACATTATACATTATATTAATCATATTAATATAATTAATTACTTAAATTCCCATAAATAATTTGAATAATTCAAATTATTCCAAAAACGATTATTCCTTGTTTCTATCTTTAGTGAGCTGACAAGGAGACGTATTGGACCTACAGATTAGAAGCTCTCATGATAGAGATTAAGTAACTAAACTCTTTAACTGGATTAATCAATATTCATTAACTACCAGTCACTCCACTAAAGATTGACAGTTGCACTACTTGCACTACAGATATATTTTTGTGTCGATTGGATATAACCAATCAATAGCAAGTTGACCATTCACAATTACAAGACTATCTCTTTCCCCTCTTAGAGAACCTTGTGTTAACCATAACGCTAGTGACGTAACAAAGGCGCTATAGCTAGGTCCAAGTTACCGTTTTACCCCTATAGTTACATCTAACTCCTTAAATGCCACTAATTCTTCTAATGAACAAACAATTTATAGTCCAACTATAAACAACCCTTCTAAAGCCAATGAGAGGGTGAAGCCTCATTATTTAAGACCCAGAATCAGCTATTAAGGGAACAATTTACCTATTTTCCCTTTCTATGGGAAGGAGTGAATTTCATCTTGTGTAGTTGTGTTCTTAGCTCCCTACTCGGACAAAACCCCAAAATGGTAGGCATATTGATTCGGTGAAACATGCCACTCTCACCCATACAAATCAAAGGTTTGCCCTCATTGATAGGAGTTCACAACTCATTAAGGATTAAGGTCAAGTTACCTATGGATATCCTAGTGAAAAGTTAGCTTCTTCAAGCAACGGTGTTATACTGAGAAACAAACCATTTCGTGGTCCGATCTTATATAAAATATTTATATGGGATACCTCCACTCATATGTCTCCACATGAACAATATGGATCATTTTGTTGTAACACTTAGAACTCATGTAACAATTACAAAGTGGGTCATATCTACGGTGTCACCAGGATAAAGCACTCAATCTTAATCATATACTGTAGACCTTTTAGGTCATTACTTGAACACGATCCACTCGTATGTCTACTATATATTGTTCAAGTTTCATAAAACGACCTTGGATTTTAGTTTATTGGATTGAGTTAATGCTATCTAAAAGTCAAATAAAATACTTTTTATTTTATTAAATAAATAGTTTATATTTACAAAATTACAAACTACAAGATGAACGAGATTTAGGACACTAAATCCAACAATCTCCCACTTGTCCTAAAGCGAATGAGGAGTACAATACAAGATTCAATATAAAGTACAATACAATAAACTAGGGCATCCTTTATACCAAAAAATCTCCTACTTACTATAGACAAGATGACGCATATCCCGTAGACCTAGACTCTCTAAGTGACCCTAAAAAATCTTAGCCATGAGAGCCTTTGTAAAAGGATTAGCAATGTCGTGCTCCAAAGCAATCTTTGTGATGATCACATCTCCTTGTTGCACAATCTCCCTGATGAGATGATACTTGTGCTCGATGTGTTTTCCTCATTTGTGGCTTTTAGACTCCTTGAAGTTTGCCACAACACCACTATTACCACAATATAGGGTGATAGGCATTTATATGTTAGGAAAAACTTCCAAATCTGTCACAAGTAGCTACATACTTTGCCTCCATGGTAGAGTCAGCAATACAACATTGCTTGATGCTACGAGATACTATAGCCCCTCCGTTAAGAGTGAATATTGATACTAATGTGGATTTTCTGGAATCCTTATCAGTCTGAAAACCATAGTCGGTGTATCCTATTAGGATCAAATCATTAACATCATACACAAGCATATAGTTTCTTGTTCTTTTAAGATACTTGAGAATAGTTTTAACCATCGTCCAGTGATCAAATCCTGGATTGGATTGATATCTACTGACTATTCTCACTGCATAGCAAATATCTGGCCTAGTACACAACTTAGCATACATTAGGCGACCTACTACAAATGCATGAGGAATTCGTCTCATCTTCTCAATTTCTTGAGGTGTCTTAGGATGTTGTTTCTTAGATAGCATAATTCCATGTCTGAAAGATAATAAACATTTCTTGGAATTCTGCATCGAATACTTGACAAGCATTTTTGTCATTGTATGATGCTTGAGACAAGATTGGTATTTTGTTCTTATGATCCTTAATAATTTGGATCCCAGGAACAAACTGTGCTTCACCCAAATCTTGGATTGGAACTGAGCAACCATCCGTTTCTTAAAGTCAGTCAGAAAACCTACATCTTCCCAATGAATATGATACATCCATATATAAAACCAAGAAACTACTAAATTGTCGATGATCTTCTTGTAAACACAAGGTTCATCAACATTCTGATCAAAGGCATAAGATTTGACCGTAGTGTCAAATCTTATATTCCAAGATCGAGATACTTATTTCAACCCATAAATGGATCGATTAAGCTTGCAAACTTTTTGCTTTTAACCTTGTTCAATGAACCCTTGTGGTTTATTCATGTAAATGGTCTCATCAAGATTACCATTCAAAAAGGAAGTTTTGACATCAATCTGCTATATTTCATAGTCATAATATGTGTGATGGACAATAGAATCCAGATAGATTTGAGCATGGCAACAAATGAGAAATTTTCTTCAGTCTAATCCTTCAACCTGGGTATAACCCTCTGTCACTAATCTAGCTTTAAAGGTTTGCATCTTACCATCTACACCTCTCTTTCTCTTGTAGATCCATTTGCAACCTATGGGTTTTACCTCTTTTTGTTGATCTACAAGTGACCAAACGAAATTGAAGTACATAGACTCTATTTCCTGATTCATGGCTTTAATCCATTCATCTTTGTCCGTATCAACCGTTGCCTGCTTGTAGGTAAATGGATCATTGATGTCATCATTTGGTATAACGACTTGAGTTTCTATTAAACCCAAGTAACGAGCAGGTTGGGTTATAACCCTCCCACTACATCGAGGCTTCCTCAACTTTTGAGGAGGATGTGTGTGACTAGATGAAGCAACATCAACAAATCTTGTTGAAGTGCTTGGTTCTCCAACAACCCCTGGTGAAGATTCAGTAGGTTATTTGGAAAGCTCATTTAATACGATTTTACTTCTTGGTTTATACTCCCTACTGTAATCTTCCTCAAAGAAAGTAGCATTTGTCGATACAAATACTTTATTCTCTTTTGGATCATAAAAGAGACCACCTCTCGTTTCTTTTGAGTAGCCTACAAAAAGGCACACCTTTGAACATGGTTCCAGTTTCTCTGGATTAGTCACTAGCATATGAGCTGGACACCTCCAAATCCTAAGATGTCGTAAACTACTTTTACGACCTCTCTATAGCTCAAAAGGTATTTTAGAAACACTTTTTGATGGAACCTAGTTCAATAGATTGGATGCAGTCACCATTGCATTGTTAGGGTTTATGCCCTAAAACCCGTAGATAATAAATGTTATTAATTGATCGTCAACAATAAAGAGTTATGATGTAAAATCAATAAATGCTATTCTTTGTATTGTTGTTTATTTTGTCTTAATAACCCTAAATAAACTAACATCTATGTTTTATGAGTCTTGATCTGTATATGGAGACATATAGGGACTAATTGTTCAAGATATAACCTAAAGGGTCTATAGTATAGGGTTAAGGCTGGGTACCTTATCCTAGTAACACTATGGATACGACCAATTTTGTATTTGATACAAACTTAATGATCCAACGTGTTCGTGTAGGTAACATGCGAGTGGGGGTATCCTATTCAATGAGTTCGTATAATATTGGACCGCAAAATAGTAACACTATTTCGCATAAGGCTGGGTACCTTATCCTGGCAACACTATGGATACGACCCACTTTGTATTTGATACAAATGTAATGATCCAATGCATTCGAGTAGGTGACATGTGAGTGGGGGTATCGTATGCAATGAATTTGAATAAGATTGGACTGCGAAATAGTAACCATTAGATGTAACACCGTTGACTAGTCAGGTTTCTATTTCATTAGGATGACCTAGGCGACTTAGTCTTAATCCTGAGTATATAATGAACTCCTGTTCACGAGAGATTGTCCTTTGATTTGTATGGGTGAGGGTGGCCAGTTTGCTGACCCAATAAGCCTACCATTTTGGGTACAAGACCGGATGGGGAGTTGGGAACATAATAATACAAGATGAAATTCACTCATTCCCTCCTTAAAGGTAAGTAGATGAATGTTCTCTTAAGTGGTGTCTCCAGGACTTGAACGAAGGGCACTACCATCTTTTTAGCCTGTGAGGAATTTCTGTTTATTGGTTGGACCATAAACAAGTTGTTCATTAAAGAAGCACTAGTACTTAAAGAGTCAGAGGTAACCCAAAGGTAAAAATGCTAATTTGACCCAGTTAGAGTTACAAACACTCGTGAAGGACTAACTTGCTAGTATTGGTCTATATTCGTGGACATAGAAATATATCTATAGTGAAAAGAGTGCAGCTGTGTGTCTTTAGTGAAGTGTACCCACACTTGATGAATATTGATTAATTTGGTTAATGAGTTTAGTCAATTAATCTCATATTGTTGGAGCTTTTGATCTACAGGTCCACCAGGTCCCCTCGTTAACTCACTGGAGGATACTTAAAGAGAGAAAATTTGAATTGTTCAAATTAATTTGAGGAAACTATATATTGATGCGGTTAATATATAATTAATTATGGATGTGATCTATAATTAAATTGGAAAATAATATTTGAATAAGATTCAAATTAATTAATTCAATTGAATTAGATTCACAAATAATTAAGAGAGGTTTTGCACATATACATGGGATGTATATGATAATTAAATATATACATTGAATTCGGTCTAATGTATACATAGTTATTTAATTATTGTGAAAATTTAAATTAAATAAGTATTCTTTAATTTGGTTAATTAACTAAATAAGTGTTATTTAATTAAATGAGCTGATTAATTAAATAAGTGTTATTTAATTAATTATACAAAAGGAAAATGTTAGGAAAAGGGCTTGGCCCTTCTCTATATAAAGACCTCCTTATGGCCCTTTGGGAATACATTGAAACACACAACACAACACATAATACCATAGTGTTATTGTGCAAAACTTTTTCCCTAATCCATAGAGAAAATCCTCTTTATTCTCCAAAAACTATTTTCTCCTCTCTCTCTCCCAGTAGTTGGATACTACGTATTCTTCTATTGGAATCCCAGAGAATAACGAGATTACTCTTGTGGTAATCTTCAAGATTGTTCAAGAAATTGTTCGTGATCAAGATCATTGGAGATCCATCGTCGGAACTAGGAGAAGGTTGTTCGTGGCACTTGGGAATCTATAAAGGTAAGAATCGTTCTAATCTCTTCCCTAATGCATGCTAATTTATATGTTTTTATTCTATTTTAATTAAATGATTATGTTTATGTAAAAATTGGATTGTGGGATGCAAGACGTTCTAATAAAATGTTTTCGTTGCGGGATTCGATCCCCTTTCAATTGGTATCAGAGTCAGGTTCCTTGCATCTTCGTTCTTCGTATTTTTCGAAATAAAATCATTTAGAAGTGGGTTTCATATTTTGCATTATGGAATGTTTGAATGTTGGTTTGCAAAATTGGAGGTTTTCGATTTAGGCTCTAGTTTACTTTTAATTTTGATTAAATTGTAAGGGTTCGTTGTATTTTTTGGGCAATTTGTTTCTTGCTTTGAGTCTATAAGTATGTATCGATCGATAGAGCAACAGTTGTTGAAGAGATCGGGAAAAATGAAGGTATTTGGGACAAATTCAGAGCTGAAATCATGCAGAACAAGAGTGTTCTATCGATCAGCATCGCAACGCTGCTATCGCAACATTGCAACATTGAAAGGCAGTGGCGAAGTGCAACAGTCGCAACGTTGCAACGCTGCCCTCAGCATTGCAATGCTCTGAGTTTGGACAGAACACTGGTGGTGCGCGTAGGACATTTTCAACGGCTGTTTTAACTTAATTCCTTTTGTAATTATTAATCGATTAATTTTGCATTAGGGTGCCAAAAATCGGTCCAATTTTTGCTATTTAATTTAATTATGCATTGGATGTATGTTTTAAATTATTTTTTAATCCATATTACATATTGTATGTCATATAGATTAAAAAAATACCCATCTTAGGATATACATGTACATGCATCATAATTAAATATAAAGGGTTATATCTTATAGAGGCATGATTAAATTAGCGTGCTCATGCATCATAATGTAAGTGTTTTGTTAGTGATGTATGATTAACCTAAGCATGTTTTTGCATCATACTATATATTAAAATTGTTTTAATAAATAGTGGAATGATGTATGTGAATGCTTGAAGTTTTTATAGATTTGATAATTCATTAATTTATAAAGAGTTATAGTATTAATGAAATAGATTAAAATCTATAATCTAGATTGCATGCAAATATGGGTCCAATTTATCTTAAATTGTTTAAATTTGACTTATGTTATTTCTAATGGGATTAGGAATAGGTTAATCTTTTTAATTTGTTTTACTAGGATTAAAATGAATTTCAATAAAAGATTAAATTTATAAAATAATTTTCCATAAGGGTCCTTTGTCTAAGGAAGATTCTATCTAGGAGGGGTTATTTAGGCTGATGGAAATGGAACACCTCCACCTGGGAACCGACTTGGAAGGTGAATTGGGTAAATATTTTATATGCACGCAATAAATGGTTAATTTTATTAGAATATTTTAATAAATGAAATCAATTTTTAAATTATTCAATATAAATGTTATATTGAGCAAATTTAAATGACTTAGATAAATTCGTTAGTCGGGCTTTAATTAAGTATAGTAAAATCATAATAAAATATTAGAATACTTTAGTGGGAGAAAGTTAGTATATATGATATATCAAATTTCAGCTCTCACGTCCCCAAGAGATCACACCGTGAGATCCATGCTCGGGTTCGCGTCGTCCTGGGAACGGCCACCCTTCAGAAATTTTTTGCATGGGTGAATAACAAGGTGAATGGGGAAAGTGTTCAAAGTAAGTGGGAGAGGGACACGTGTCAATGTATCCTAAGGTCTCCACCATTAGGTTGCACCATGAGATTCCTATGGTCCATTCACGTGTCGTCCTAGAGCGACCATTCCTTCGAAGGGCATGATCATAAGGGTTGGAACAACGGAAACTCCAACAATGGATATGGTTTCTTAGGTTAATCTTCAGCAGTTGTCTTTCCTTCGGTAGCCTATTAAAGCATACCTCTGGGATCCGAAAATGGGAGGGTCATAATTATAGGATGAATTAAGTTAGTTAATCAATCCTTGACCGAAACGACGGTAGTTAAAAACTATAGGATAAGAGTTATTCTAGTATTAGTGATTGACTGAGATTGTCTCAATTCAGAGGAGGAGTAGCTGATCACCCTTCAGTGGCTGTTACTCTAAACCTCTGAAGTATCGTTGCAAAATCTAAAATCAATAGTTTAATTAGGATTCTATGATTACATGTGTTTTTGCTAAATTGATTGGATAATTAAGTAATGGGTTATGACAAAGATAACTAATAAGGTCAATTGATTGTTATATATTTCAGCATGTTTTCCACAATCATATCTTTGCTTAAAAATGAGAAATTAACCGGTGAAAACTATGCGACGTAGAAATCTAACTCCAATATGATTCTGGTTGTTGATGATTTGTGGTTTGTCTTGACGGAGGAATGTCCTCCAGTCTCCGCTCAAAATGCTTTTCAAGCGTTGAATGATGCTTATGACCGTTGGACGAAGGCTAATGACAAGGCCCAAGTCTACATCTTGGCAAGTCTGTCAAACTTTCTTACCAATAAGCATGAGGCCATGATGATCACACTTTAGACGTGGAGTCCCTTCAAAAGATGTTTGGACAACCGTCCGCTTAGATCCGACACGAGGCCCTCAAGTACATTTACAATGTGCACATGAAAGAGAGCCACTCCGTGAGAGAACATGTTCTCGACCTGATGGTCCATTTTAATGTCTCCAAATGAACGGTGCGGTCATAGACGAGCGAAGTCAGGTATCCTTTATTTTGGAATCTCTTCCGAAGACGTTTCTTCAATTCTACAACAATGTTGTAATGAACAAAATACAGTACAACTAACTACCCTTCTGAACAAGTTACAAACTTTTCAGTCCCTCATGAAAGGTAAAGGACCAGAAGAAGGAGAGGCAAATGTTGCTCATTCCAAAAAGTTCCATAAGGGTTCATCCTCTTGAACTCAGTCTTTTCCTTCAACTTCTGGTACTTAAAGAATCCAGAAAAAGAAAGAGGGAAGGGGAAAGCGCCCACTACTGGCAAAGGCAACGACAAATGCTCACGTTGTAATGTGGTTGGTCACTGGAAACACAATTGCCCCAAGTACCTTGTTGAGAAGAAGAAATGGAAGGAAGGTAAATATGATTTACTAGTTATGGAAACTAGTTTAGTGGTAAATGACTATGATGCCTGGATACTTGATTCAGGAGCCACTAATCACGTCTGTTCTTCTTACAGGGAATTAGTTCCTTCCAGCAGCTAGAAGAGGGTGAAATGACGCTCAAGGTTGGAACGGGAGACGCCATTTTAGCTCGTGCAGTGGAAATTGCTAAGTTATTGTTTGGAAATAGATTTTTGTTTTTAGAAAACTTATACATTGTTTCCAAGATGAAAAGGAACCTTTTTTCTATTTTGTTGCTTAATTGAACAAATCATATGTAGTTTCTTTTAATTCAAATGAAGCATTCATTGTGAAAAAATTAATGTGACTATTTGTTCAGCTAAACTAGAAGACAACTTATATGTGTTAAGACCAGCTGAATCAAAAGCACTTTTAAATCATGAGATGTTTAAAACTGCTAATACTCAAACTAAAAAGTGAAGAATTTCTCCAAGTAACAATGATACATACCTTTGGCATTTGAGATCATGCCACATAAATCTCGACAGGATCGGGAGATTGTTAAAGAATGGACTTCTAAGCAAGTTAGAAGATGATTCATTACCTCTATGTGAATTCTATCTCGAAGGAAACATGACTAAACGACCTTTTAGTGGAAAAGGTTATAGAGCCAGAGAGCCCTTAGAGCTCATACATCCACATCTTTATGGTCTGTTGAATGTAAAGACTAGAGGAGAGAACGAATACTTCATCTCTTTCATAGATGATTATTCAAGGTATGGTTACTTATACCTAATGGAACATAAGTCTGAAGCCTTTGAAAAGTTCAAAGAGTATAAAGTTGAAGTTGAAAACCAATTAGGCAAAACTATTAAAACACTTCGATCTGATTGGGGTGGAGAGTACATAGATTTAGAATTCCAGGACTATTTTGATAGAACATGGAATTCAATCCACACTCTCAACACCGGTACACCTCAGTAGAATGGTATATCAGAAAGGATAAATAGAACCTTATTGGACATGTTTCGTTCTATGATGAGCTATGCTCAATTACCTAACTCGTTTTGGGGGTATGCAGTAGAGACTGCAGTTCACATTTTGAACAATGTTCCCTTGAAGAGTGTTTCTAAAACACCTTTCCAGTTATGGAGGGGGCGTAAATCGAGTTTAAGTTACTTCACAATATGGGGTTGTCCTAGTGTTAGTGACAAATTCTAAGAAATTTGAACTTTTGGGGTTTGTGCCCTAAAGTCTCGTGTCCTATAGTTTGTAAACAACTTTGTAAGAACGCTTGTGATTTATAATATATATGATATTTACTTCACTTATTGAATTTGCACATTTAGATTTTTTATTTTTATTTTACCATAAACCAATAAACTTAATATCCCTGGTTGTCTATGCAACTTAAGCATGTATGTAGTGACATACAAGTGGATCATGTCTTAAGTGACAATCAAAATGGTCTATAGTATATGGATATAGGAGGGAAATCTTATCCTGGTAATATTATGGACGCGGTCCGCTTTGTGTAATTGTTACAAGTGTTGTGACTTGCGACAGATGATTTGATCCTGATCATTCGTGTAGGGGACATGCGAGCAGGGGCGTCGTATACAAAGAGTTTGTATAAGACCTGACCTCGAAGTGTTAACGTCTCGTCATATAACTCTGTTCATGACTAAGACTTCACTTCACAAGGATGACCATAGGTAACATGGCCTCAATCCTGAGTGAGTTGGAAATTTTGCCATTGAGGACGGTCCTTTAATTTGCATGGGTGCGAGTGACCAGAGCACCGACTCAAACCTACCACTTTGGGGATTCATCTGATTTGGGAGCTGGGAACTCAACTTCACAAGATGGAGTTCACTTCTTCCCCGAAAGCAGGGGTAAGTAGATAGATGACCTCTTATACACATCTAGATGTGTATAAGAGACAGGACTATGTTGTATTGTTCATTGGAGGGATTAGTGGTACTTAAGGAATAAGATGTAACTACAGGGGCAAAACATTAAATTGACATGTTTTAATTACGAGCATCTGTCAAGGGTCATCGTACTGATGATTGGTTATAACCAGTGGTCATAGAAATATATCTATGGTAAGAAGAGTTCAACTGTCAGTCTTTAGTGGAACGCCTAACAGTTAATGGATGGTGGATATTGTGGCTAAAGAGTTTAGTCCGCTATTCACTTACCGTTGGAGCTTCAAGCCATAGGTCCATAAGGTCCCCTTGGTAGCTTGGATACAAGTTGAGAGTCAGTTTTTGGGTCAGATTGAAATATTCAAATTGACAAGATGGAGTTCGATTATATATGATATAATTGAACTAGTTAATTATATATGATGTTATTAACTTTATGTATGAGATACATTAATTTGGAAGAAATTGGATATAAATATGATTTATATCTAGTGGAGGAAAAATACTATGCTTAATATATGATATTAATTCATAAGTTATGAATATGATGTGATGATATTCATTGTCTATTAATTGGACGTTAAAGGGGTAATAGGACGACGTATCTTTTGTTTTCATAACGGATGAATAAGTTGAAAAATCATTTTGAGATGTTTAAATAGCTCACGATGTGTTAAGCATGGAATGCACGAACATTGTGTTGAAGAGTGTCATCGCTTAGCAAAACCTGTGCCTATATGATAATGCTTGAACGATCGCTTACCTATACGATAGTGCTGAGCGATCGCTTAACGATTACACCCGCGTGCGCTATTTACTAAATGACCGTTTACCTTTTTCTAAGCGACCATTTAGCACCCGATACTTACTAAACATTTGTATAAACGATCACTTAGTTTTTTCTACACGATCGTTTAGACGATCGCTCACCTTTTTCCTACACGATCGTATACTTCACCTAAACGATCAAGCATTTTGTCTATATGATAGACTATCTCCCACTTGCTTGATCGTTGTATACGATCTCCTTTCCTCCTTTCCTCTACCACATCCGAACAAAGCCCACCCTTTGAATTCTCACTTCAAGAATACTGAGGACTCTGAGTGGTAGTGTCATCCCCGTTTCCTTCTGTTTGTGTGGAGACTGTTCGATGTAGACGATTGGGTTTTTCTAAGCAATAGCTTACCATCTCAGCGAAAGCGAGATTTGCTGCGACGAATAAGTCTTCAACTAGTATGATCTCTCAATCTCTTATTTGTTTTTCTTTTGCGCATGTCAATAATTTAGCAATATGAATGCATATTAGTATGTTTGAATGTATATGTGGAAATTCTGTCACAATGAATTGGAAAGATTCGCTTCCGCTCGTAGGTACTCTTGAATAAGAGTTCCTTCAAGAACCTCGTTCAAGATTGTGTCAATTTGTTGGTTACCCCAAGGAGATGAGAGGTGCCCTCAAGAAAATAAAGTGTTTGTATCGATAAATGCTACATTTTTAGAGGAAGACCACATAAGAGATCATAAACCACATACTTAAGTAGTATTAAGTGAAGCTACTGAAGAATCAACAAGGATTGTTGATGAAGCTGGTCCTTCATCAATCGTTAAGAGTGCCTCAGCGCAGTAAGAGGGTTGTGATACAACCTGAACGGTACTTGGATTTAACTGAAACTCGGGTTTTCATATCAGATGATGGTGTTGAGGATCCATTGTCCTATAAACAGATGATGAATGATGTAGATAAGCACCAATGGGTTAAACTCATGGACCTTGAAATGAAGTCCATGTACTTCATTTAGTATGAGAGCTTGTAGTTTTACCTAAAGGGGTAAAACACATAGGGTGTAAATGGATCTACAAAAGAAAGAGAGATGTAGCCGAAAAGGTACAGACCTTTAAAGCTAGACTTGTAGCAAAGGGTTATACCTAAAGAGAAGGGGTTGACTATGAGGAAATTTTTCCCCTGTTGCTGTGCTTAAATATATAAGAATTGTTTTATCCATAGCCACATATTATGACTATGAGATATGAAAAATGATGTCAAGATTGCTTTTTTGAATAGCAATCTTGAGGAGAATATCTTTATGTCTCAGCCCGAAGGGTTTATAGCCCAAGGTCAGGAGTAAAAAGTTTGCAAGTTGAATGGATCCATTTATGGGTTAAGACAAGCATCCAGATCTTGGAACATTAGATTTGATAAAACGATTAAATCTTTTGGTTTTGATTAAAATGTTAATGAACCTTGTACTTGCAAGAAAATCATCAACGATAAAGTAGCTTTTCTAATACTTTATGTGGACGATATCCTACATATCCTACACATTATGAATGATGTAGGATACCTTACTAACATTAAGGAATGACTGGCAGCCCAGTTCCAAATGAAAGATTTGGGAGAGGCGCAATATGTACTTGGGATTCAAATCATTAGGGATCGCAATAACAGAATGCTAGCTTTGTCTCAAGCAACTTATATTGAAAATTTTTTGACTCAATATTCGATGTAGAACTCTAAGAAGGGTTTGTTACCTTTTAGGCACGGGGTTCACTTGTTTAAAGAACAGTGTCCTAAGACATCTCAAGAAATTGAGGATATGAGACGTATTCTCTATGCCTCAAATGTGGGCAGCTTAATATATGTTATGCTCTGCACTAGGCTAGATATTTGTTATGTAGTAGGAATTGTCAATAAGTACCAGTCCAATCCAAGGTTAGACCACTGGACAACGGTTAAGAACATCCTCAAGTATCTTAGGAGAACGCGGGACTACAAGTTGGTGTATGGAGCTAAGGATTTGATCCTTACAGGATACACATACTCTGATTTCCAAACTAACAAGGATTCTAGGAAATCCATGTTAGAATCAGTGTTTACCCTGGATGGGGGAGTTGTAGTATGGCATAGTATCAAGCAAGGGCACATTGCAGATTCCACTATGGAAGCTGAGTATGTAGCTGATTGTGAAGTAGCAAAGGAAGTAGTTTGGCTAAGGAAGTTCATAAGTGATTTGAAAATGGTTCCAAATATGGACTTGCCTATCACCTTATACTGTGACAACAGTGGGGCAGTAGTCAAATCTAAAGAACCTCGCAGTCACAAACGAGGAAAGCATACTGAGAGAAAGTATCACCTGATACACAAAATTGTGCAAAGGGGAGATGTGATCATCACAAAGATTGCCTCAGAGCATAACATTGCTGATCCATTTACGAAGGGACTCCTGGCTAAAATTCTTGAGGGTCATCTAGAGAATCTAGGTCTACGAGACATGTACATTGTATAATCTAGGGCAAGCAGAAGATGTGTAATCGGTATATGGATGCCCTAGTTTATTGTATTGAGCATTATCTCGCCTTTTGGATTTTGTACAACCCACTGACTAAAGTTTTAGTTCAAGTGGAAGTTTATTGGGTTTTATGCCCTAACACTTGTAGATAGTAAATGTTATTAATTGACTGTCATCAATAAGGAGTTATGAATGTTAAATCAATAATTGTTATTGTCTATATTGTTGTCTATATTGTATTCATAACCCTAAATCCAATAAACTAACATCCAAGGCTGTCTTATGAGTCTTGAACTGTATGTAGAGACATACAGGGATCAATGCTCAAGATACATCCTAAAAAGTCTATAGTATAGGGATAAGACAAGATACTTTATCCTGGTAACACTATAGATACGACCCACTTTATATTTGATACAAACGTAATGATCTAACGTGTTTGTGTAGGTGACATGCAAATGGGGGTATCCTATGCAATGAGTTTGCATAAGACTAGACCGCGAAAGAGTAACCACTAGATGTAACACCATTGACTACTCAGGTTTCTATTTCAATAGAATGACCTAAGTGACTTAGTCTTAATCCTGAGTATATTATGAACTCCTGTTCACGTGGGATTGTACTTTGATTTGTATGGGTGAGGGTGACCTATTCGCCGGCCCAATAAGCTTGCCATTTTAAGGACAAGACCGAGTAGAGAACTGGAAACATAATAATAAAGGAAAAAATTCACTCATTCCCGCCTTAAGTGTAAGTAGATGAGTGTTCTCTTAAGTGGTGTCTCCGGGACTTGAACAAAGGGCTTTACCCTCTTGTCCGCCTAAAGAGGGGTTCCTGTTTATTGGTTGGACCATAAACAGGTTGTTCATTAGAGGAGCACTGGTACTTAAGGAGTCAGAGGTAACCCAAGGGTAAAAGGGAAATTTGACCTAGTTAGAGTTACGAACACTCGTGAAGGACTAACTTGCTAGTGTTTGTCTATATCCGTGGACATAGAAATATATTTGTAGTTAGAAAAATGCAGTTGTGTGTCTTTACTGGAGTGTATCCACAATTAACGAATATTGATTAATTTGGTTAATGAATTTAGCCAATTAATCTCATATCGTTGGAGCTTCTGAACTAAAGTCCACCAAGTCCCCTCGCTGGTTCACTAGAGGATATTAAAAGGGATCATTTGAATTGTTCAAATTAATTTGAGGAAACTATATATTAATGTGGTTAATATATGATTAATTATGGATATGATCTATCATTAAATTGGAAAGTAATATTTGAATAAGATTCAAATTAATTAATTAAAGTTAATTAGATTAAAAAAGAATTAATTAATAGAGAGGTTTTGAACATATAATGGGATGTATATGATAATTAAATATATACATTAAATTTGGTTTAATGTATAAATAATTATTTAATTATTGTGCAAAGTAAATAAGTGTTATTTAATTGGGCTAATTAATTTAATAGGTGTTATTTAATTAAATGGGCTAATCAATTAAATAAGTATTATTTAATTAATTATGGAAAAGGAAAATATTAGGAAAATAACTTAACCCTTCTTTATATAAGGACCTCCTTATGGCCCTTTGGGAATACACTGAAACACACAATACCATAGTGTTATTGTGCAGAATTTTTTCCTAAGCCATAAAGAAAATCATTTCTATTCTCTAAAACCCTTTTCTCCTCCCGGTCTCCCAATAGTTGGATACCACGTACCCCTCTATTGGAATCCCAGAGAATAATGAGGTTACTCTCATGGTAGTGTTCGAGATTGTTCAAGAAATTGTTCGTGATCAAGATCGTTGGAGATCCGTTTGTTGGAACTAGGAGAAGATTGTTCATAACACTTGGGAATCTACAAAGGTAAGAATCGTTCTAATCTTTTCCCTAATGCATGATAATTTACATGTTTTTATTATGTTTTAATTCAATGCTTATGTTTATGTAAAAGTTAGATTTCCGGATGCAAGATATTCTAATAAAATTCTTCCAATGCGGGATTTGATCCCTTTTTATGCATAACCCCAGAACGAGTTAGGTAGAGAGGCACAACTCATCATTGACTGAACCATGTATAACAGGGTTCTATTTCTCCTTTCAGATACACTATTCTATTGAGGTGTACCTAGTTCTGAGAGTTATGATGTGATTCAATTTTCTATCAAATAGTTTTGAAATCCCATATCCATATACTCTTCACCTTGATCAGATCGAAATGTTTTGATCTTTTTACCTAATAAATTCTCAACTTCAGTCTTGTACTCCTTGAACTTTTCAAGTGTATCAGACTTATGTTGCATTAGGTAAACATACCCATATCTTGAATAATCATTTGTAAATATGATGAAGTATTTAAACCCTCCTTTTGCCTTAACATTCATCGGACCACAAATGTATGAATGCATAAGTTCCAAGGGTTCTTTGGCTCTGTGACCTTTTCGAGTAAAATGTCGTTTTGTCATTTTACATTCTAGACAAAATTCACATATAGGAAAAGAATTTTCTTCTAATTCTTTTAAAAGTCCATGCTTGACCAATCTCTCAATCATATTGAGATTTATGTGACACAATCTTAGATGCCAAAGATGGGCATTTCTTTTTTTAGAAACTTTAAGTCTTTTGTTTTATGTGATTGCAGTGTTGAATATCTCAACGTTATGGACATTTTAGATTCTAACAGTCTTAACACATATAAGTTGTTTTCGTTTATTGCTGAACAAATGTTAATACCATTCTTTGAGACAAACGCTTTATCGTAAATAAATGATATATTATAATTATGTTCTAATAAACAAAATAAAGATATAAAATTCCTCTTGAAATGAGGAACGAAATAAACATTGTCTAACAATATAAATTTGAAATAAAAAAAACAACTTCAAGCTTCTAACTGCAACCGTGGAGATGACTTGCCCCATTCCAACCCGGAGAGGTCTCTAGCCACTAGCTGCTGCCAGGAACTAATTTCTTGTAATGAAGTACAAACATAGTTAGTGGGTTCTGAATCAAGTATCTTGGCGAAATCGTAATGTTCCACTAAACAAGTAAATTGTATTTACCTTCTTTCTCCATCTTCTTTGCAGCCAAGTACTTGAAACGGTTAGGTTTCCAGTGCCCATCCCGGTTGCAATAAGAATAGGTTCCCTTTCCAACTTTGACCTTTTTGGGCAGCAATATATAGGGTAGCTTTATTCTTCCCTTTACCACCTTTCTTCTTCTTCCACTTCTTAGAGCCAGAGGAAGGAGGCGCCGAATTAATCCCAGAGATAGAACCCCTATGGAAAATTTTCAAGGAACTGGCAACATTTGCCTCCCCGTGTTTTCCTTTGAATTTCATCAAGGACTCGTAAGTCTGCAGCTCGTTGAGAAGGGTGGTAAGATTGTATTCTATTTTGTTCATGATGGCATTGCTTCGGAACTAAAGGTAACTCTTTGGAAGAGTTTCCAGAATAAATCTTACCTGGTTGGACTCGTCTATGATAGCTCTGTTCATCTCAGCCACGTGAACCATCATACTAAGGGCATGCTCTCTAATAGACGACCCCTCATTCATTCGAGCGTTGAAGATGTACTTAAGAGCATAATGCTTGAGATGTGAGGTCGGTTGCCCAAGCTGTTGGGGTTGATGCCCTAAATCTTGTAGGGTTCTTAGTTTGTAAACACTTGTATGAACAAACATTATGTGATTTATAATATATGATATTTTATTCACTTCTGTCTATGAAATATATGGTATTTTAGTTGCATTAACCACAAATCAATAAACTAAGATCCATGGTTATCATTGTAACTTAAACATGTATGTGGAGACATACAAGTGGATCGTGTTTAAGTGATAACCTAAATGGTCTATAGTATATGGATAAGGCTGGGTATCTTATCCTGATGACACTACGACTACGACCCACTTTGTAGGTGTTACAAATGTTGTAAAATGCTACAAATGATCTTATCCCGATCATTCATGTATTAGACATGCGAGTGAGGATATTGGTGACGGAAATTTGGAAGTTGATTTTACTCGACAACTAAATTCCCTTGGACTCGGTATGCGATGCATGTTCCTAACATATGCGTTGATAGTCATGCGTCGATGGTCATGCATTGGACTGATAATGCGTTAATGAATGTATGTGATGACCATGCGTCCTGCCACAAATTTTCTTGCGCTGGAACCAAGTATAATTCCAACGCAAGTTTCTCGGGTAATCTGAGGTCGAACACAGGGACTTGTAGCTATATGTATGCGGTGATGTGCATGTGGCGGTATAAATAAAAGAATGGAGGGGATGTTGCTAAGTTAATCCTACTCCTACTCCTATCTAACAGACAATGCAATGAGAATATGCACGAAAGGTAGAGATGCAACAAACCTTGACTTGAAATAAATGTATGGGTAAATAGATAAAATACAGAGATGATTTCATTGCAACCCTTAAGAGTAACTGCAAAGGCAACCCTAGTCAAC
This sequence comes from Benincasa hispida, assembly GCF_009727055.1. NCBI lineage: Eukaryota > Viridiplantae > Streptophyta > Magnoliopsida > Cucurbitales > Cucurbitaceae > Benincasa > Benincasa hispida. The sequence goes on along the minus strand of NC_052355.1, from coordinate 27,329,710 downwards.
GCAAGCCAATGCGATCATGCTACACTCATGCATAGCAAATCATTTTCCAATGCAAATGCGGTGCTCCTAAGTCTAGGACGCATGTGTTGAATGCAAAAGTGTCCATAGAGCTTATTCCTAAGTCTCTACTCTTTTCCTATGCGATGATGCAAAATGCACACAACGCTGCAGTGACTGCACTCAATTGTATCCTATCTCTAGGATGCATGCGATGGGTTAATAGCAAACAGTGCTTATTCCTAAGCTTCTATCTCTTGTATTATGTGTTCTAATCTGACTCTCCCAACCCTAAATTCTGACCTGACCTTCCCAAGCCTAGATCCTGTCCTTAGACTACCCTCCCGAGTATCCCTAATGGACAAATGAAGCATATATAATACAAAACAATCGCATGAACTTGGTTGGCGCAAGATTGTTACTATCCCTAGTGAACAACGCATACATTGCTTAACGCGTCCAACCTCTTACCCTTCTGGGCAATTGATTGTTGCTGACTTTACTTATAGACAAGCAATGTGTTAGCCTATAGACATGCGTTGTAGCAACTTCACACTAAACAAATAAGGTTACTCACACACTCACACAACGCACACTTCTCGATGGGTTGCTACATGCTTCATATCTCTAATCCACATGACTAAATATGCAATACCCAAGCAATCCCACTAAGTGTTTCAATGAAAGTAAAGATACTAAGCAAGAAGATAGAGATGGAGTTGAAGGAAACAGATAAGTGCATTGAAAACAAATTGTATTAATCCCTTAAGCATAAAATGTCATACAGTACAATGTAAGAAAAGAAAGGGAAATAGAATAACTGGCTAGAAGCAAAGGCTTGCTTCCAGTGAGTGTGCGTCAAGGATGCCGGTGGTGCCATGGATGGGCGAAGAAGCTGACTCTCTCGAGATCTAGCTCCGATCGTCACTCGAAATGGATGAAGGAGGTGAAGAACTCTCATCCAACTTCTCACGCAGTTTGTCTGGATCGCGGGGAAAATCCCCTGAATGAGGGATAATCTCTGGATTATTTGAAGTTATGCTCATTGACTTCTATTTATAGAGCTTGGATCACCGACAACATTAATTGGACTGCTCTGAGTCTAACATTCGGCGTGTTAGTGCTTTTCTGAACCTCTGCCACTAACGGCGTGGTAGGTGAAATGTCAACATCAATTTTGGATTTTCTCGAGGTAAATGCATTGATGCGTTCATTTCACCTACCTTGCATTGATCCATTAGTTTGCGTTGTCGCTTAGCCGCAATCATTAAATGGCCGCATTTGCTTAATACCGCAACTCTACATGATGACCGCAATCGCTTGACGAGCGCAACTCCCATGCGATAGACGCATACGACTGATTATCGCAACATCCATGCGTTAATTGATGCGTTTGCCTTTGCGATGGAGTGTTTCTCCGCATGCGGTCGTCCGGTTTCTACGTTTGAGTTCATTTCTTGTATTAGCTACAAAATATAGAACATTGAATGCATAGTTAACGCAAAATAACGGGTTAGCTGAGATTCGTCATGCTGATCGACACAAACTCATATTCTTGTGAATTCCTATCATGATTGATGCATATTCTGCCTAACAACCTTCATAATTCTAAGTAAAAGGCCAAAGATGACATGCATTTTTGCATGTCATCAGATATTCTATACAAAGGAGTTTGTATAAGACTGGACCACAAAATGTTTAGTCTCGTTATATAACACCATTCATAATAGAGACTTTCATTTCGCTAGGATGACCATAGGTAACATGACTTTAATCCTGAGTGAGTTGTGAACTCCTGCCTATAAGAGAGGTCCTTTGATTTGCATGGGTGAGAGTGGCCAGATCGCCGATTCGACAAACCTATCATTTTGGGAACTCGTCTGATTGGGGAGCTGGGAACTTAGATACAAAAGAAGGAATTCACTCTTTCCCTGAAGCAGGGGTAAGTAGATAAATTGCTTCTTTAAGGGCTAATACCGGGTCTTGAAGAATGTGGCACCACACTCTCTCTTGGCCTGATAGGGATTTAGTCATAGTAGGACTATGATCTATTGTTCATTAGAGGGATCAGTGGTACTTAAGGAGTTAGATGTAACTACATTGGCAAAACGGTAGTTTAGCTCAGCTGTACTTACGAGCGATTTGTGAAGGGTCATCGTACTGTTGATTGGTTATATCCAATAAATATAGAAATATATCTGTAGTGCGAAGAGTGCAACTGTCGGTCTTTAGTAGAGTGCCCGACAGTTAATGGATGGTGGATAATACGATAAAAAAGTTTAATCAGTTATTCACATACCGTTGGAGCTTCAAGCTACAGGTCCATAAGGTCCCATTGGTAGCTCAATGGATTTAAGTTGAGAATGAGTTTTTAGGTTAATTTGAAATATTCAAATTAATAAGAGGGAATTTGATTATATATGATATAATTAAATTAATTCAATTATATATGATATAATTAATATAATGTATTTGATACATTATTATTTGATTGGAGGAATTAATATTTGAATATGATTCAAATATATTTTCTATTAATAAGATTCATTGTTATTAAATTTAATATAAATATGATTTATATTAAATACCATAAAATAGAGAAAAAGAACTATGGTTTATATATTATATATGATGCAATATTAAAACTATAGGCTATAAATATAATATGATAAGTTAGTTATCATATTTATTTTTAATTATTAATTATTTGATAATTAAATATTTTTCCTCCATAACCACCCCTTAGCGGGAAGTTATTTAGTTTTTGTGGCAAAAATGGATAGCGGGAAGTTATTTAGTTTTTGTAGCAAAAACGGATAAATGAAATTTGATTTAACAATTCCAAGGATAGACGAGTGTAAGCGATCGAGTAACTAAACGATTACTTGAGAGACTAAATGATCGAGTAACATTGTCTATGCAATAGACTTCGTCGACTACACAACTGCATTATTTTCTTCTCGATCGTTTTCCTCCTCCACACCAAAATTTCCCTTCAACCAAAATTAGATAGAGCCGACCGCTCCTGGATTCTCACACCGAGAATACCAAGGTCATCAAGTGGTAGTGTTCTGTTTGGTTCAAGGATCGAGTTTTTGTTTGCTGCTTATTCGAGGAGTGTTTGAGTTGTTCGACGCGTTCGTGAACGAGTTCGTTCGAGGGATTACTTGAAGAATAGTTCTTCAAAGGTATAGTCTCTTAATTCTTTGTTTGTTTATTCAAAAGCATGCTGTAATTTAGATTTATGCATAATCTATTATGTATGACTGTAAATGTACGCATTCAATCGAAATGGTATTTCGATGATCCACTTCCACTCAAAGGTTCTCTGTAAATAGAGTTCATTCAATTGGTATCACAGCCAGGTTGTGTTCTAATTTCCAAATTCCATTTTCTATATTGAATTTCGTTTACAGTTTGGTGGGTTTTAAGTATCTGCAATGCATTTAAATGTTAACTGTTTGTGGATGTTGTTGATGGATATTTCGAGATAGTTGTCTCTGTTTAATGCTTTCGTTTTACTTTTACAAAAGTTAATTGTAAAGGCCTCTACTTTTTTGGGCATAATTACTTGCAATCGAGTTTGTATTCATTTGTGTTTTTAAGTCGTTCGTGAAGAAGCTTCAGACACAAGAGTTGCATTTTTCTTCGATGGAGAAGACAAAATGGTGGTTGCATCGTGTAAGCTCAAACTAGACGATCATTTAGATTTGGCTATGTGTTCATGTAGAATTGTTTTACTTAATTGTGTAGTATAAACAATCACATAGCTAATGCTACGCGATCGTGTAAAGTGTTTACTCGATCGTGTTGCGTTGGCTGCATGATCGCTTAGACGATCGAGTGTAAACTATCGCATAGTATTTGATACTCGACGCAAGGCATGCACGCTAAACGATCGTGTAGGCTATCATGCTCATCGCATAGTCAGTAGCTACAAAATCACATGATATATACGATACTCGCCACTTGCTACTCGATCGTGTAGGCTATCATGCTCATCGCATAGTCGTTAGCTACACGATTGCATGACATGCATTACTCGACGCACGTTGCACGATCACATGGACTTTCATGCTCATCATATAGTCCTAAGCTATGCAATCATTTATATTCGACGTGCGTTACTCAACGGTCAGAAAGATTTGCTACACGATCAAGTGACAAGGCTTTAAGGTGGGCGGTTCAAGACCCAGTTCACCTATTCGAACTGGTTGACTCAAACTTTTGTAATAGTTTAGCATTTGTTTTTCGATTTTGAGATCAACTATCCTGATCCATCAACTTTTATTAAATTTTCATGTGATGTATGTTTATTTTATATGCCATAATGTATGTCATATAGTTTTAAAACCCACCTTAGGTTATGCATTTTATTCATGCATCATTTTTATATTATAAGAGTTATAATATATTAGTATGCATGATTAAATTACTTAAAGCATGCTCATGCATCATACAATATAAATGTTATAATATAAGGTTGTATGTTAGCATGGAATGTATGCTTAGTTCATTACTTGGGTTATATAAAAGTTATATATTAGTAATGAGTGAACATTGCATGAAGCATGACACTTAGGTTTATTTATAAATGTTATAAATACCTTTTGTATATCTTGCTAGCAATGTGAATAGTTTTAATTGTTTCATTTTTTATAAGAGTTATAATTAATGAAATTAGAATTAAAATCAATAATAAAGAGTTGCATGCAAACCTTAGGCTTTAATCATGTTTTAAAAGTGTTTTAAAATTTGATTTTGATAGACCTAAGATCACTTTTTTAATAAGATTAGAAACCTAAGTTTAATCTTTTAATTCGGTTTAATAGGATTAAATTGACTAATAAAAGATTTAATATGTAACAAATGTATCTATAAGGGACCTTTTGGCTAAGGCTGGTTCTGGCTAGGCTGGGGTATGTAAGTCGATGGAAATGTCGTACCCCTATCTGGGAACCTACCTGAAAAGGTGAATTAGATAGATTTGTTATATGCATGCAAATTTGATGAAAGTCTGTTAAAGTGTTTAATGAGACTTGAATTAAACTTGTTTAATCATCAAAAGCAAGTGTTGTTTTTTAGCAAATTAAACAAACCACTTAGTTAAAATCAGTAGCCGGATTGTCTAAGTTAACGAATCCTTAGGTTGAACATTCAGTGGGAGGTAATTAGGGTATACGATACTTCACTTTACCTCTACACGTTTCTCCCTAAAAAGTTCACACCGTGAGATCTATCCTTAGCCTCGAGGCACCTCTGAAGTGTCCCCCTACGAGTGGTATTTTGGTAGGTCAATAACAAGGTGAATGGAAAGAATGTTCATAGTAAGTGGGAGCGGGATGTGTGACAACATATTCCTCGGTCTCTTGTATTAGGTTGGATAAAGTTTTAGTGCATCGCCTCGTGGCACCCTGGGAGTGTCCCCCTAAAGGATGGCTGTTTTGCGTAACTCTTTATTTGATCTCTAAAAATGGATAGAGTTGCTTTAGTCTCTTGTCCTAATCGGCTTTTCCCTAAGGTTGGCTCATTAGGACAGGACTCTAGAGCCTAAAATGAGGGGTTACACTTACACAGAATTGTTAAGGATGTTAACAAATTCTTCACCAAACAATGATGACTATTAGGTTAGATTTAGTTATAAGGAGTTGTTTCTGTCTAATGGTTGAGATTGTCTCATTCTAGTGAAGGGGCACTTGATCACCCTATGATGACTTTTATCCTCCATCATTGGAGCATCATTGCAAAATAGATGTCACATAGGGCACACTAGAACTATTTTGCTAAAACTTGATTGGTTTTCTAAAAGTGGTTTAATGCAAGTAGACTTATTAAATTTGTTCATTTTTCATCAATTTTTTTATGGCTACCGCTAGTCTATCTTTCCTTTCTGCTGATAAGCTAGCTGGCAAGAATTATGCTAGTTGGAAGAATACAATTAATACGATTTTGATCATCGATGACCTGACGTTCATCCTTATGCAGAAGTGTCCTCCTATTCCACCTTCTAACGCTGCTCGAAACGTTCGAGACACATATGAGCATTAGACACAGGCAAACGAAAAGGCCCGAGTGTATATCTTGGCCAGCCTTAACGACATTTTGGCCAAGAAGCATGAGCCCATGATCACTGCATGCAAGATCATGGAGTCCTTGAGGGGAATGTCTGGACAACCATCCACGCAGCTCAGGCACGATGCTCTGAAGTACATCTTTAACTCACTCATGAAGGAGGGAACATTTATTCGGGAACATGTTCTCAATATGATGGTCCACTTTAACGTGGCAGAGATGAACGGGTCGAGCATCGATGAGGCCAGCCAGGTTAGCATTATTCTAGAGTTGTAACTAGAAAGCTTCCTTCACTTTGATTACAACCAAACTCTACTCAATGAGTTGCAGACTTTCCAATCTTTGCTAAAAAGCAAGGAAAAGAAGGTTGGTGAGGAAAATATTGCCTCATCTTCCAAAAAGTTCCTTAAAGGTTCGACCTCTGGAACTAAGTCTATACCTTCTACTTCCGGCACCAGAAAGTGAAAGAAGAAAAAGAGTGGTAAGAGGAAGATGCCTGCTAACCCACAGCCTACTACTCCAAGAGGTAGGCAACCAGTGAAGGTTGACAAGAAAAGTGTTTCCATTGCAACCAGAATGGGCACTAGAAGCGGAACTACCCAAGTTATTTGGTTGAGAAGAAGAAGGCCAAACAAGGTAAATGCGATTTGCTAGTTTTGGAAACTTGTTTAGTGGAAAATGATGATACTACCTAGATTATTGACTCTGGGGCCACTAACCATGTCTGTTCTTCATTTCAGAGAATTAGTTCTTGGCAACAGCTTGGTACTAGTGAGATGACGATGCGAGTTGGAACCGGGCACATCGTCTCAGGTGTGACAGTGGTAGGTCTCCGGTTGACTTTATAGAAGAGGTTTATCATTTTGAATGATGTGTATGTAGTTCCCGAGTTAAAAAGGAACTTAATTTCTATAAAGTCTTTGCTTGAATGTAATTATCAAATACATTTTTCTATAAATAAAGTGTTTATTTCGAAAAATAGTGTTGATGTATGTTCAGCTCAACTGGAAAATAATTTGTATGTGCTAAGACCGTTAGTACAAATGCCCTTCATAACATAGAGATGTTTAAAATTTTCGTAACTCAAAATAAACGACTTAAAATTTCTCTTAAAGAAAATTCCCAACTTTGGCACCTATGTTTAGGGCACATTAATCTCAATAGGATTGAGAGGTTCGTAAAGAATGGACTACTAAATGAGTTAGAAGAAAGTCCTTTACCTGTGTGTGAATCATGCCTTGAAGGCAAAATGATTAAAAGGCCTTTTACTGGAAAAGGTTATTGGGCCAAAGAGCCTCTAGAGCTAGTGCATTCAGACCTTTGTGGTCCGATGAATGTGTGAGCCAGAGAAGGCTATGAATACTTCATCACTTTTACTGATGATTATTCGAGGTATGGGTACGTTTATTTAATGCGACATAAGTCTGAGTCCTTTGAAAAGTTTAAAGAGTTCAAGGCTGAAGTTGAAAACGCATTAAGTAAAATGATTAAAACGCTTCGATCTGATTGAGGTGGAGAGTTTTTGGATTAAGAATTCTAGAACTATATGATAGAACATGGAATAGTTGCCCAACTCTCAGTACCTGGTACACCTTAGCAGAATGGTGTATTAGAGAGGAGAAATCGAACCTTGTTGGACATGGTTTGGTTGATGATGAGTTACGCTTCCTTACCTGACTCGTTTTAGGGTTTTGCAGTAGTGATTGTAGCTTATATCCTGAACTGTGTTCCTTCCAAGAGTGTTATCAGAACACCTTTGGAGCTATGGAATGGTCGTGAAGCTAGTTTACGTCATTTCCATATTTGGGGTTGCCTAACACATGTGCTTGAGGTTAATCCTAAGAAATTGGAACCACGTTTGAGGCTATGCCTATTTATAGGCTACCCCAAAGGAACGGGAGGAGATTATTTTTATGATCCTAAAGACAACAAAGTGTTTGTATCGATAAATGCTACTTTTCTTGAGGAGGATCATTTAAGGGAGCACAGACCTAGAAGCAAAATCATGTTGAATGAGCTTTCCAAAGAAACTACTGAATCTTCAACAAGAGTTATTGAAGAGCCTGCTACATCAACAAGAGTTGGCTCTTCAACAACTCTTGTTTATGTAAGTTCATCTAGTAAGTCAAATCCACCTCAAGTGTTGAGGGAACCTCAACGTAGTGGGAGGGTTGCGAACCCACCTATTCACTATATGGGTTTAATTGAAATCCTAGCTATGGTAGCTGATGGTGAGGTTGAGAATCCGTTGTCTTACAAGAAGGCAATGGAGGATGTTGACCGAGATGAATGGGTCAAAGACATGGATCTCGAAATGGAGTCTATGTACTCCAATTCAGTTTTGGATCTTATAGATCAACCTGATGGGGTTAAACCTATAGGTTGTAAATGGACCTACAAGAGGAAATGGGGTGCTGATGGGAAGGTGCAAACCTTCAAGGCTAGGCTGGTGGCAAAGGATTATACCCAGGTAGATGGAGTCGACTATGAGGAGACTTTCTCGCCTGTTGCCATGCTAAATTCTATTCGCATCCTCCTATCCATTGCCTCACATTATGACTATGAGATATAACAAATGGATGTCAAGACTGCTTTTCTAAATGGAAATCTTGAGGAGACCATTTATATGGTGCAACCCGAGGGATTTATAGTCCAAGATCAATAGAAAAAGGTTTGCAAGTTGAATCGGTCCATTTATGGATTGAAACAGGCATCTCGATCTTGGAATATAAGGTTGATACTTCGATCAAATCTTATGGTTTTAATCAGAACGTTGATGAACCTTGTGTTTACAAGAAGATCATCAATAGTTCAGTAGTTTTCCTAGTGTTGCATGTAGATGATATCCTACTCATTGAGAATGATGTTGGCTTACTGACTTCAGTTAAGAATTGGCTAGTGACCCAATTCCAAATGAAAGATTTGGGAGAGGCTTAGTTTGTTCTTGGTACTCAGATCTTTCGAGATTGAAAGAACAAAATACTAGCACTGTCTCAAGCATCATACATTAACAAGATGTCGATCAAGTACCCGATGCAGAACTCCAAAAGGGGCCTATTGCCTTTCAGGCACGGAGTTACTTTGTCTAAGGAATAGTGTCCTAAGACACTCAAGTGATTGAGGAAATGAGACGGGTCCTCTATGCATCTGCCATAGGCAGTTTGATGTATGTAATGTTATGTACTAGACCTGACATCTGCTATGCAGTGGGGATAGTCAGTAGATATCAGTCTAGAGGATATGATCACTGGACAATCGTCAAGAACATCTTCAAGTATCTTCGGAGAACGAGGGACTATATGCTTGTGTATGGTTCTAAGAATTTGATCCTTACATGATATTCTGACTCTGATTTTCAAACTGATAGGGATTCTAGGAAATCCACTTTAGGATCAGTGTTCACTCTTAACAGAGAAGTTGTAGTATGGTGAAGCACCAAGTAGGGGTGCATCGCAGACTCCACCATGGAGGCCAAGTATGTAGCGGCTTGTAAAGCATCCAAGGAGTCATTTGGCACAAGAAATTCCTGACTGATCTGGAAGTTATTCCAGACATGTCTAAGCCCATCACCCTTTATTGTGATAATAGTAGTGTTGTGGCTAATTTTGTAAGCCCATGAGTCATAAGTGCGACAAACACATTGAGCGAAAATACCATCTCATCCAAGAGATTGCGCATCGAGGGGATGTGATTGTCATAAAGATAGCTTCAACACAACATTGCTGATCCGTTTATGAAGGCCCTCACAGCTACAGTTTTTTAGGGTTACTTGCAGAGTATGGATCTATGAGACAAGCCACGGCTGGACTAGGGCAAGTGGGAGATTTTGTACTGGGCGTATTTTGCCGTAGTTTATTGTTTTATGTACTTGTAATTTGATTATCTTGTACACCCCACTAGCTTTAGGACAAGTGGAAGATTATTGGGGTTATGCCCTAAATCTCATAGGATCCTATAGTTTGTAAACACTTGTATGAATAAATATTCTGTGATTTATAATATACGATATTTTATTCACTTCTGTCTATGAAATATATGATATTTTAGTTGCCTTAACCGTAAACCAATAAACTAAGATCCATGGTTATCATTGTAACTTAAACATGTATGTGGAGACATACAAGTGGATCGTGTTTAAGTGATAACTTAAATGGTCTGTAGTATATGGATAAAGCTAGGTACCTTATCTTGGTGACACTACGAGTATGACCCGCTTTGTAGGTGTTACAAATGTTGTAAAGTGCTACAAATGATATGATTCTAATCATTCATGTATTAGACATGCGAGCAAGGATATTCTATACAAAGGAGTTTGTATAAGACCGGACCACGAAATATTTAGTCTCGTTATATAACACCGTTCATAATAGAGACTTTCATTTCACTAGGATGACCATATATAACATGACCTTAATCCTGAGTGACTTGTGAACTCCTACCTATGAGGGCGGTCCTTTGATTTGCATGGGTGAGAGTGGCCAGATTGACGACTCAACAAACCTACCATTTTGGGGATTCGTTTGATTGGGGAGCTGGGAACTCAACTACACAAGAAGAAATTCACTCCTTCCCCAAAGGGGTAAGTAGATAAATTGCTCCCTTAAGGGCTGATACCGGGTTTTGAACAATGTGATGCCACACCCTTTCTTGGCCCGAGAAGGCTTTAGTCATAGTGGGACTATGATCTATTGTTCATTAGAGGGATTAGTGGTACTTAAGGAGTTAGATGTAACTATAGGGGCAAAATGGTAATTCGGCCCAGCTGTATTTACGAGTGATTTGTGAAGGGTCATCGTACTATTGATTGATTATATCCAATGGACATAGAAATATATCTGTAGTATGAAGAGTGCAGCTGTCAGTCTTTAGTAGAGTGCCTGACAATTAACGAATGGTGGATAATATGATTAAAGAGTTTAATCAGTTATTCAAGTACCGTTGGAGCTTCAAGTTACAGGTCCATAAGGTCCTCTTGGTAGCTTAATGGATTTAAGTTGAGAATAAGTTTTTTGGTTAATTTGAATTGTTCAGATTAATAAGAGGGAATTTGATTATATATGATATAAAAAAAATTAATTCAATTATATATGATATAATTGATATAATGTATTTGATACATTATTGTTTGATTGGAGGAACTAATATTTCAATATGATTTAAATATATTTTCTATGAATAAGATTCGTAGTTATTCAATTTAATATAAATATGATTTATATTAGATTCCATAAAATAGAGAAAAAGAACCGATTTATATATTATATATGATGCAATATTAAAATTATAGGCTATAAATATAATATGATAAGTTAGTTATCATATTTATTTATAATTATTAATTATTTGATAATTAAATCCTTTTTCTCCATAACCACCCCTTATTGGGAAGTTATTTAGTTTTTGTGACAAAAACAGATAAATGAAATTTGATTTCACAATTCCAAGGATAGACAAGAGTAAGCGATCGAGTAACTAGACGATTACTTGAGAGACTAAACGATCGAGTAACAATGTCTATGCGATAGACTTGGTCGTCTACACGACTGCATTATTTCCTTATCGATTGTCTTCCTCCTCCACACCAAACTTTCCCTCTAACCAAAATTAGCCAGAGCCCACCATTCCTAGATTTTCACAACGAGAATACCAAGGTCACCAAGTGGTAGTGTCCTGTTTAGTTCGAATCGAGTTTTTGCTTCCTGCTTGTTCGAGGAGTGTTCGAGTTGTTCGACACGTTCGTGAATGGGTTCATTCGAGGGATTACTTAATAAAGAACAGTTATTCAAAGGTATAGTCTCTTAATTCTTTGTTTGTTTATTCAAAAGCATGCTGTAATTTAGATTTATGCATAATCTGTTTTGTATGACTGTAAATGTATGCGTTCAATCGAAATAGGATTTCAACGATCCGCTTCCGCTCAAAGGTTCTCTCTAAGTAAAGCTCCTTCACAAGCATCCCACACAATGACTCCATGATCTCGCATGTAGTGATCATAGGGTCATACTTTTTGGCCAAGACTTCAGTTAAGCTTGCCAAAATATAGACCCGAGCCTTATTGTTGACTTTAGTTCATCTGTCATAGGCTTCGAACGTTTCGTGAAGTAGTGGGTCTAGGAGCTGGAGGACATTCATCCATTAGGATGAATTTAAGGTCGTCGATGACCAAGACTATGTTATTCAGATTTTTCCAAGTTGCATAGTTTTCTCCAGTTAATTTATCGGCGCCATGCAAGGAAATAAGAACACTAGTCATGATTTTGAAGGTGCTGATTCATAACAAATTATTTATATTAAATATGCAAGCAAAAACTTATTTAATCCCATCAATTTAGCAAAATTCTAAATGAACCCTAAAACCATTTAATTTTGCAATGATACTTCAGTGATTCAGATTAAATGTCACCTCGGGGTGTACAATTATTCCTTCACTGAATTGAGACATTCTCAATTAAATATTACACCAGAATAACTCTTATTCCTATAACATTTAATTACCATTGATTTGGTAAAAAAATTATTAACTTTTTAATATTTTCTCATAAGTGTAACTCTTCATTTTCAACCCTATAGCCCCAATCTGCCTCAGGGAAGAACATAATTGGTACAATTGATTGTAGCGATCTTATCCATTACTGAAGTTCGCTCGGTCCCTTTTCATGCAAACACCTTCCTAAGGGGGACGCTCCCAGGGTGTCGCAAGGTCGAGCATGGAAAAATATTGCAAACCCATGAAGAAGACCATATGATGTGTTGACATAAGTCATTGTCTCACTTACTATAAACACTCTCTCCATTCACCTTGATATTGATCCATGCAAATATCTTCCTAAGGGAGGGTGTGCCCAAGGCACCACGAGGCCAAGCATGGATCTCACGTTGTGAATTTTTAGGTAGAATGTGGGTGAAAAAGTTGACATATCAAATATATGTCTTTTTCCTCCCATTAGGTGTTTTAGAACCTAAGGTTTATTAACTCAGATAAATTTGGCTAATTAATTTAATTAAGTCATAATTAATTTTCTCAGTATAACATTTATATTGAATAGCGAGACAATATATAATTGGATTTATTAAATGTTTTAATAAATCAAATTATTTATTGTATGCTTATAAAATATTTGTCTAATTCACCTTCCAAGTCAGTTCTCGGGTAAGGGTGCTCCGTTTCCGCCAACTTAAAATCTCAACCTAGACAGAATCGTTCTTAGACGAAGGTCCCTTATAAACAATTATTTATAAAATTAATATTTGATTGGTCAAATTAATCATATTAAAAGGAAAAATAAGAGATTAACCTATTTCTAATCTTTTTAGAAAATCTCTAACACAGGTCTATGTGAAATTAATTTTAAACCGTTTAAAATTACTTTAACCTATGTTTACATGCAACTCTGGATTATAGATTTTAATATCTAATTCAATAAAAACATAACTCTTAGAAATTAATGAATTTTAAAACCTATAACATGCATACTAATGATATAAAAGAGTATAACAATTATATTATCTAAGTAATGTCATACTGCATGCATCTCCTTTTCCATTAACAGTAATATAACACTTACATTAAACGGTTAATGAACTATATAGTAAACGTGCTTTTAATCATAGATTAAAAGACATAATATAACATTTATATTTTATAAACATGCATACTATGTGATATACATCATGCTTGTGCATACTTTAGAAATAACCTAAACTTTAAATGTAAAATTTATATTTAAATATGATGCATGATTATGCTTAACCTATGGTGGGATTTTAAATCTATATGACATACAATATGCAACATATAAATTATATAATTTAAACATACATCACATGCACATTAAACTATATAAAAGACATTAATAGACTGATATTTGACACCATAATAAAATAATTAAATTAATATATTTGAATTAATTAATTTAATTAAAACCAAATAAAATATAACAAAAAACTAGAGGAAAAATGACAACTTAGACATGATCAACGACCTCTAGCTCATGCGCACGTCAGCCTCTAGCAAACATATTGTCGCGACACTAGGGCACGATGTCGCAACGCTAAGGAAAAAAAGGCCTTCTGTCTCGTGTCGTAGCATCGCGATGCTGCAATCTAGAAACTCGATTATACAACAATTAATCCTCAGAATTCTAGCGTTCTTCACAGCAACAACAACCATGAATGACACGAACTTGAATCATAGACTTAATTGCTTAAAATTAAATGCCCAAAAACATATGGGCCTGTACAATTTATCGAACAACAAGCATACAAATCTAAATGCCAAATATCACAAACATAAATTAAGCCAAAACACATACGAATTACAACATTTATCACATGAATTTAATTCGTAAAATACCTACAACAAATCAAAATTGATATCCTTAAATGAAAACAAAGACAAAACCATTGACTCTGAAATCAATTGAAGGGATTGAATCCTAAAACGGAAGTGGTTGGTTGTTCCATCTTTAAATTGGGATTGGAAAAATAAAAAATGATTTTTATAGAAACATAAATTAGGCTAAGCATAGAGATTTTTCAATCTAGAAAAATCAGAGATAAAGAAGATAAAAGAAAAAGCGAACCAAAACCCTCCAAGGCCATGTTTAAGCCTACTATGAAATCCCAGGAAATCTTCCACCAATGAAATACACATTGTTCTCAGGACACAAGGAATGGTAATGTAGGATTCTACTGAGTTTTTGGCCGAGGAAAAAATCATTACAATTTTGTGACAGAGTTTGAGTGAGTTTTCCAGAGTAATCAGATAACCCTATCTCTTTATGTTTCAGGTAGAGATAAAGAGATAGGAGAAGGGGAAGGAGTTACGTTAACTCCCCTCCTAAGTTGTCCTTAAATAACTCCCTTAACGGGGAGCTATTTGTTTAATATTATATTCAAATAATAATAATATTAATAATATGGTTAGTCTAACCATTAATAACCATATTATATGCATTTATAATATCATATTATAATGCAACCTCCTCTTTTAACCTATAGTTTTAATATGAATCAAATTCATATTAAACTATAGTCTATAGTACAAAACCTATTTAAAATATTTGAATCTTATTCAAACATTTTTCTCTCACATAATATATAGTCTTAATTATAAATCATATTTATAATTAACTATATATTATAATGTATTAACTTACATTATACATTATATTAATCATATAAATATAATTAATTACTTAAATTCCCATAAATAATTTGAACAATTCAAATTATTCCAAAAATAATTATTCATTGTTTCTATCCTTAGTGAGCTGACAAGGGGACCTATTGGACTTACAGATTGGAAGCTCTAATGATACGAGATTAACCAATTAAACTCTTTAATTGGATCAATCAACATTCATTAACTGTCAGTCACTCCATTAAAGAACGATAATTGCACTATTTGCACTGAGATATATTTCTGTTTCCATTGGATATAACCAATCAACAGTTAGTGAACCCTTCACAAATTGCTCGTAACTAAAGTTGGGTCAAAATTACTGTTTTACCTCTGTAGTTACATCTAACTCCTTACATGCCACTGATTCCTCTAATGAACAAATTAGGTATAGTCCAACTATAAACTAACTCCTCTCGAGCTAATGGGAAGATGAAACCTCATTGTTCAAGACCCGGAATTAGCCATTAGGGGAGCAGGTTATCTACTTTCCCTTTCTACGAGAAGGAGTGAATTTCTTTTTGTATAATTGTGTTCCCAGCTACCTACTTGGAAAAAACTCCAAAATGGTACGCATATTGAGTCGGAGAAACATGCCACTCTCACCCATACAAATAAAAATTTTGCCCTCATTGACTGGAGTTTATCACTAGGGATTAAGGTCAAGTTACCTATGGTCATCCTAGTGAAAAGTTAGTTTCTTCAAGCAATGGTGTTATACTGAGAAACCAATCATTTTGTGGTCCGCTCTTATATAAACTCTTTATATAGGATACCCCCACTCACATGTCTCCACATGAACAATATGGATCATATTGTTTGTAATACTTACAACTCATGCAGCAATTACAAAGTGGACCATATCTGCAGTGTCACCAGGATAAGGCATCCAACCTTAACCATAACCATACACTGTAGATCTTTTAGGTCATTACTTGAACACGATTCACTCATATGTCCACCATATACTGTTCAAGTTTAAACGACCTTGGATTTTACTTTATTCGATTGAGTTAATACCATCTAAAAGTCAAATAAAATACTTATTATTTTATTAAATAATTTGTATTTACAAAATTATAAATTACAAGATGAATGTGATTTAAGACCTAAATCCAACACTTTATAGGATAATGGATCCTCAATGTCACCATTTGATATGAGGTTTAGGGTTTCTGTTAAACCCATATAACGAGTAGGTGGTTTGGAACCCTCCCATTACGTCGAGGCACCATCAACTCTTGAGGTGGATATACTTGATTGGATGAATTAACACCAAGAATCTTGTGGATATACTAGCCTCTTCAATAACTCTTTTTGATATTTCAGTAGTTTCATTGAAAAGTTCATTCAACACAATCATACTACGTGGTTTATGCTCTCCGATGTGGTTCTCTTAAAAAAATGTAGCATTTGTTGACACAAATACATTATTTTCTTCAGGATCATAGAAGTAACTAAAGGGATGGAATTCTTAAAGCGGAAGTGTGTGAATGTATTCGTGTCTTTAATTTAGTTTTTACAGAACTTTAAAAAGCAGAGTACCAGAAACAACAGGATAAACAAAATTTCCTAAGCATGCTTTGCTAATGAATTAATAGAGAGGAGAAGGGATCGTGGTACACATACCCTTGAATAACCGTCTTCTTGCCTCCCCTCCGGTGAACACGAACATATCCAACACTTCTTCCGTTCTAATCACCACGAGCACATCAACATAGAATAGGGACACCACTACAATGTCTTCCTCATTATTCTCAAGGTGAGAATCACATAGAGTTGTGGGCTTCTATTTATTAATTTTGGTGAAGGGAGAGTTATGTATCTCTTAAGAGAAAATATAACCTATAGATTGTTATTCTCCCATATAACCTATAGTATTAATACGGATTATATTCATATTAATTTTAACCTATAGTTTTTGTATGAATCATATTCATATAATTAATATTTGAATGATATTTAAATATTTATTTCTCTAATTAAAACACATATTATGATGTATTACATATATTATATTAATTGTATCATATACAATTAATTTGAACGATTCAAATTAATCTAAAATTAATTTGATTCTTATTAATCCTTATTGAGCTAACAAGGAGACTTTGTGGACCTATAGATTGAAGCTCCAATTATAAAAAATTAATTAATTAAATCACTTAACTAAATTAATCAACCTTCATTAATTGTCGATCACTCCATTAAAGACAAATTGCTACACTCTTCACACTACAGATATATTTATGTGTCCATTGGATATAACCAAGCAATAATGCGTTTGAAAGGATACGCGAGTATCCATTACGGAAAAGATCGCATCCTAATTTTAATTTATCATAACACACAAAGAATATATGTAACGGAAACAAAATACACATGATCAATTACGTATACATATGTACGTACACACACACACACACACACACACACACATATAAATTAAGAAGAAGAAAAGATTCGGAAAACGTACCCTTGAAGACTAGCCTCTTCACAATTTCCTCCCAAAAAATTTCATACACGAACAATAAAAAACACAACAACAAGTTTCAAAACCAGTAGATATCACCATGTGGAGACCTCAGTATTCTCAGGGTAGAAAACTATAAAGAGTTTGTGGGCTTCTTTGAATAATTTGGAGAAGGAATGATTTTTTTAAGAGAAAAAACATTTTTCCAAAACCTTGAACAACTTCAATATTTTCAACCTCTTACAACTCCAACACATTTTGGAGTATTTATAATAGTACAATTGGAAGATGAAAGAATCTTTCTTTTCATCTTCCAAATAATAATGAGAGAATTTATTGAAGAAAATGAAAGTTTGATAATTTATTTGAAGAAAATGAAAGATTTATGTAATTAACAACCTATTTTATTTAATTAAATAAAATTAATTTTTATTTAATTTATATACATACTTTAATTTAATACTATAAAAATAAATTCTCTCAATTATCTAATATGAATCGAATTCATATTAAGTTTGATATTTTCTCTCAAATTATATCTCATATATTATATATATATAATTCCCTTTATTAATCTGAACAATTCAAAATAATCCAAATTAATTCATTCTCATTCTTATCCTGATCGAGCTAACAAGAAGACCTTACGGATTTATAGTTTGAAGCTCCAATGGTACTCGATTAATTAATCAAACTCTTTGATTAAATTAATCTACTTCCATTAACTGTCAGTCACACCACTAAAGACTGACAACTGTACTCTTCGCACTACAAATATAATTATGTGTCAATTGAATATAATCAATCAACGGTGCATTGACCCTTCACAAATTGATCGTAAGTACAATTGGACCAAAATTGCAATTTTGCCCCTGTAGTTACATCTAACTTCTTAAGTATCATTGATCCCTCTAATGAACATAAGTCATAGTCCAACTATGACCAAACCACTCTTGGGCCAGAAGAGAGTGTGGTGCCATATTGTTCAAGCCCCAGAATCAACTCTTAAGGGAGCAATTTATCTACGGTCTCTAATTATAAAGAAGGAGTGAATTCCTTCTTGTGTTGTTGTGTTCCCAGCTCCCTAATCAGATGAAGCCTAAAAATGGTAGGCATATTGAGTCGGTGAAATGCCACTCTCACTCATACAAATCAAAGAACCGCCTTCATAGGCAGGTGTTCACAGCTCACTCAGGATTCAGGTCAAGTCATTTATGGTCATCTTGATGAAATGAAAGTCTCATCTATCAACGGTGTTACATAGAGAGACTATATATTTTATGGTTTGGTCTTATACAAACTCTCTGCATTTACATAGAGAGTGTCATACCCCTTCCCAGATTGCTCTCCTAATTCAAAAAGAGATGTGAAGACAAAAATTGTCAACCTTTTTATAACAACTACAGTCCAACATACTCTTAAAAACCTGTCCTTAGCAACTGCTAAACTTAATTAGAAGATATAATTTTCTAGAACAAACTCAATAACAACTCAAAGCATACAAATTACTACTAATAAAAATATCAGCTTCAGCATACTTAACAGTTTCCACAAAAAAAAAAAAAAAAAAACTTATTTACAATATCTATTCAACACAAACTCTACCCTGTTTCCCATGACATGAACATAAAGAATGGATTATCAAAACACAATGAGCCACCTAAGCTTCACACTTTCTGAAGGGCAGAGAAGTGACTAACTAGCAAAACTACTAGGCCTCGGGATGTCGACCATTACCTGGGAAGGAAAACATTAAAAAGAGTGAGCTAGAAAGCCTAGTGAGTGACTTCCTTTTTTCTTTTAAAAAAACATGCTTTCATAACTCATAGTATAAACAACTTTAAAATAAAACATTCTCATTAACATACCAAGGTTCAGAAATAACATTTAAAAAATAAAGAAAACATTACATAAAAACCCTAGTTTAAAACTCATCAACATATCCTGTAGAAGGCCTCTACTCCCTTACCTAAATATGCGAGAGAGCCCTTTTGCTCAATCCCTAATAACCTTAATTGAGAGCGAGCTCTTTTTCTCAATCTCATCAACGTCGATAACATAATTCTTACGGTGCACGTAGAACTGAATAGGATTCTTCTTATTTTACCATACCTTCGATAGCAAGAATCATCATATAACTAGGTACCTTATCATACCTTTGGTACCAAAGCTTAGGAGTAGGTTTTCATATCATTACACATGTTAACATCATTTAATAGCATTCTTCCAAAATTATAAGAATCAATGGATAACTCATGTAAATACTAAGTCATGTCAGAAAAAATTAAGTAAAACGCATGGGGTTTCTTATAACATTGTCTTTAAAACATCAATCATGCGTTTAACTCAACGTCTATTACTAAAAGCATGCATTGACCATTGAGAAAAGAGAAACTATGCGTTAAGTATTCATAAGTAAAACACTCAGAAAATATTTTGAAAACTAGTAACTCACTATCTCAAGCAACTTATCCAAGGGATCTGTGGGCATCCCCTATTTGCGTCTGCCTTGAAATAAGGAAAGATCCCTTGGTCAATAAAATTAGCTCCCTTTTGAGATTAACGCATAAACTTAACTTCATCGCATACTAATAATTCATCACATCACAACTAGGTTCAACACAGCATAACCCATTTTCACCGTATCAGCTATCCTCAGCCATCTTATCTTATAACTTAGTTGGAAATTTGGATATTTTTCCTTAGGGTGCTCAGATAAGCACTAAAACACTTTCTTAGTCTATGCGATGAACGTCTACATGCGCCGTACTAAGAGCGCCTTAGTTGTGAACTCTTTGTCCATGCATTAACGTATATCATCAATTGGTTAGCTACTTTCTTGTTAATTTATACTAAGGTTTGTATGGCATTTTAGCCTAATTAAATGCCACCTGGCATACTTATCTTTCAATTAACGTATGCAAGACTACCACCTAGCTTGCTTACCAGTTAATTAAGTTAAACTCCTCATCATAACCTCATCGAATGGCCTTACGACCACTTAAGCTTCTTCCTGTCAGTGCATGCTTCTACTTCTTGTCATATCCTCTGGGCGTCACCTTCAACGCATGATCTTTTGCTGCCTCGTTTGTCAACCTAGCCCTCAACATTGGCATACGAGGTTGGTCGCTAGTTCCCTCATACCGCATTGTTGTACTTAGCCATAACGTCCTTTCTTGAACCTTTGGCCACGTAGTTCAATAGAGTTGGTTGCATCATGCCTCAGAGCTCCAACGCATGGAGTTCTCTACTTTATCTAAGTGTTAAATTCTTTCTACTTCACCCGAGAGCTCAACATTCCACACTTAGCATAATTTCTTGACCCTTTCCAATTTTCCATTGTCTAAACTTCTCAAACTCTCCATACGTTGATTGTGCTTACAACCCGAACGCATATACTCATAACACTTTGAAAATTTTCCTTCTCTTAACATTTCAAAGGCATCATTCATTACATATTTAGCTTACTTTTGCATTAGTATTAATACACATTCTCAATACAGAATTAAGAGAACTTAAGCTTAATTAACTAGTAAAACAAGTTTAGGGGTTTACAATTTACCCTCCCCTTAAAGAAATTTCATCCTTGAAATTTTCCCTAAACTCCTCACGTGAATAGGTGTGGATATCTATTTTTCAGTTGATCTTCAGCTTTCCATGTAGCTTCCTCAACTTCATGATTTCTTCGTAAGAATTTTACTAGTGGAATAGTTTTATTCCTTAACACCTACTCTTTCTTGTCTAAAGTATGAATTAGTTCCTCTTCATAAGAAAAAATCTCTTTCAATTGCATTGGTTGCTCTTGAAGAATGTGAGTAGGGTTAGGTACATATTTTTTTAACATAGACATATGGAAAACATCATGTATCTTGGATAACTCAATAGGTAACATTAACCTGTAAGCTGCTGGTCTTACTCGTTCAATTATCTCGTAAGTTCCTATGTACCTTGGACTTAGCTTACCAAACCTTAGTATCCCTTTCCATGGAGATAACTTTAGGAATGCTCGATCTCTAGTCTCGAACTCTAACTCCCTTCTTCTCTTATCTGCATAGCTATATTGTCTGTCACGAGCTATCTTCACATTTTCTCTAATTATCTGCATAGCTATTAACTATCTTTCACCAACCTCATTCCAACAAACTAGAGTTCTATAGGGTCTTCCATACAAAGCCTCATATGGTGCCATACCGATGCTGGAATGATAACTATTATTATAAGCAAATTCTGCCAAAAACAAATGTGTATCTCATCTACCTTTAAACTGCAGTACACGAGTTCTCAACATATCTTCTAGAGTCTGAATCATTCGTTCTGACTGTCCGTCCATCTATGGATGAAAGGTTGTACTAAAATGTAACTTAATACCAAGTTCCTTTTGCAAGCTAGAACACATAACCAGTCATCCTTCATCAAAGCTCCATCTTATCTCAAAACAAAATCTGATCTCTTCTGTTGTTTAACTTTTTCAATCAACTTACTGAGATTACCGTATGCCATTTGAGCCCTGATGATATCATCTACTAATATAGGTCTTACCTGGAAATGAGCCATCATTTCTCCTAAACATCCTACTGTTAATGCTGCATTAGCTTCTTTGAATTTCTGTAATAACCTTCCCTTTAAAGAATTCAACGTCTCTGGAACAACTTGATTTTCTTCTCAAAGCATTTGCTACTACATTAGCCTTACCTGGATGGTAGTCAATGGTGCAATCATAATCTTTTTATCGATTCCACTCCATCATCTCTATCTCAGATTTAACTCCTTCTGATCAAAGATATATTTCAAACTCTTATGGTCTGTAAAGATATGACATTTTTAGTGTACAAGTAATGCCTCCAAATCATTAAGGCTAGCACAACAACTGGTGATTCTAGATCATGAGTAGGACAATTACCTTCATGTTTCTTCAGTTACCTAGATGCATAAGATACAACCTTACCATCCTGCATCAACATGCATCCCAATCCCTGTATGGATGCGTCATAGTAAATCTCGAACTCCTTCTCTAGCATTGGAAGGGTTAAGATTGGCGTAGTTACGAATTTTTACTTCAAGTCTTGAAAACTCCATTCATAGTTATCTGTCTATTCAAACTTAGCATCCTTCCTGGTCAAATTGGTCAATGGAAGTGCTATCTTCAAGAAACCCTCCACAAACCTCATGTAGTAACCTGACAGACCAAGGAAACTACGTACTTCTTTGACTGAGGTAGTTCGTTCCCATCTAATTATAGCCTCAATCTTTTGAAAATCAACGCTAACACTTGCTGCAGACACCACGTGTCCTAAAAATATCACCTAGTCAAGCTAGAATTTGCATTTGCTGAACTTAGCATATAACTACTTCTCACGCAGTGTTTGCAACAGTATCCTTAAATACTCTACATGTTTTTCTTTATTACCTGAATACACCAAGATATCATTTATGAAAACAATTACAAATTGATTAAGTATGGATGAAATATCCTGTTCATAAAATCCATAAACACCGTTGGGGCATTAGTTACACTGAATGACATAATTAAAAACTCATAATGCCCGTATCTAGTCTGGACAACCATCTTAGGGATATCTAACTCCCTAACCTTCAATTAGTGGTAGCCTGATCTTATATCAATCTTTAAAAATAATTATGCTTCTTTCAGCTGGTCAAAGAGGTCATCAAAACGAGGGAATGGATACTTATTTCGTATAGTTACCTTGTTTAGCAGTCTATAGTGAATACATAATCTGAATGTGTCATCTATTTTCTTCACTAATAAAACTGGCGCTCTCCAAGGTGACACATTGGGCCT
Source organism: Benincasa hispida (assembly GCF_009727055.1). Lineage (NCBI taxonomy): Eukaryota > Viridiplantae > Streptophyta > Magnoliopsida > Cucurbitales > Cucurbitaceae > Benincasa > Benincasa hispida. The sequence continues at coordinate 27,306,187 of NC_052355.1, read as the reverse complement.
GATATAGCCCTCATCAACTAATTCCTGCAATTGAACTTTCAGTTCCTTAACCTTAGTTGTAGCCATCCTGTACGGTGTCTGTGAGATGGGTGTTATCCCTGGTATCAAATCTATAGTAAACTCTACCTCTCTATCTGGTGGTAATTTTGATAACTCCTCAAGGAAAACATCAATAAATTCCTATACCACAGGAACATCCTCTGGTCTTATCTTCCTCGATTGAGAAACTGTTACATGGGCCAAGTTTGCTGCACAACCTTTACTCAACAGCTTTCTGGCCTTTACTGCTGAAATCAGACAAATAGAAAGCATTTTCATTTCCCCTGAAAACATTACCTCTATCTGACTTGTTGATTTGAATATCACTTCTTTCTTATGACAATCAATAGATGTGTGATATAAAATAAGAAATCCATCCCACAATAGCATCAAACTCTAACAGTTCTAAGAGAATCAAATCAATCTCCATATGCTGTCCTTCTATAAGAAGTAACAGTTTCTATAATAATTAATAACTGCAAGCACATAACTAACAGGGGTAGAAATAACTAACTCTGCAGGCATAGTTTCTAGTATCCTATCAATATTCAATGCAAACATGCTAGAAATAAATGAATAAGTTACTTATGGATCAAATAATACATGTACAGGTCTATCATGAATAAAGGCCATACCAATAACGACATCCACTGCATCGTTAGCTTCTTGCTGGGTCATAGCGTAAACCTTACTCTACCAACATGGCCGTCTCGCTGCACCCTTTTGTTTGGCACCATTAGTGCCCTCATCACCTGTTGTCCCTACCTTAGGCTGCATCATTTGGGATGTTCCCTTTTCAGTCTGTGACCCTGAAATCAACTGAGGACATTCCCTTTTGTGATGTCCAGGCTGTCTAAACTAATAGCAAACATTCTACCCCTCATAGCACTAACCTGAGTGAAATTTACCACATTTGATACACTGAGGCTTCCTACCTATACTGGCCACGAACTCCCCTAAACATTCTGATCTGGATCCCTCAATTTTTTGGTTGGGTCTCTATCTGCCTCTCCTCTGTTGGTTGCCTGTCATACTCCCTTGCAAGGTCGTTGGCCCACTAAAACGGGGCTTAAAATCTTTCCTACCAAACTCTCTTAGAATAAATTTCGTCTTCTCCCCTTTGGAGACTTCCTTGTCTTGCCTGTCCTCTGTCAGGCTCTCTTCCACTCGCATCGTAGTCTTAACTAACTAGAAAAAATCTGTCCAGTTAGCTGTAGCAGTAATAGGAGTTTGTATCTCCCTTCTTAAACCACTCTCAAAATGTCTACATCTGTCTTCTTCTTCAGCTATGATCATAGAAGCGGACCTGGATAACTCTATATACTTTTGCTCATACTCAACAACTGTCATATTACCTTGAATGAACTTTAGGAACTCGTTCCTCTTCTTCTCACGGTATGAAGTAGGATAATATTTGTCTTAAAAAATTATCTTAAACTCGTCCCATGCCACTATTCTGATCTATTTTTTCTAGAATTTATCACTCTTCACCACTGATCTTCCCGTTTCTGTAGCAAAAATATTGCTAATTTGACCTTAGGGTCCTCAGGGCATTCGGTTACCTAAAAACATTTTTCTAATTGGATTAACCACACTTCAACATCTGCAAGGTCAGTAGTACCTTTGAAAACAATGGCACCCAGTTCCTTCATTCTCTCAATACCATACTTCTTCTCAGGATCCTTTGGTACAGATCCTACACTAGCTATCAATCTTTGAGCAATCCTATCAAAGACTCGATCCTCTATTCGAGGATCTGCTCTGACCTGGGGGGGGGGGGTACTAGACTCTCCCTCTAATGTAGTTTCCTATACTACCGATCCTTTAACTGACTCTGAATACCTTTGAGTTACGGGATCTCTAGTAGGGTCACGATCCCTTTCAGCCATCCATCATGTCAGTGTCACTTTTTCGTAGCTTGGTTCTTATAACGTATACATTATTAGGCTCATAACATTATTCACATGCTCCTAATCTAATGCATTACTCTATTCCCAAAATTTTATGTTCTGATACCAACTTGTCACACCCCTTCTAGGATTACTCTCATAATCTAGAAAGAGATGTGAAGACAGAAATTGCCAACCCTCTTATAACAACTACTATCCAACATACTCCTAAAAACCTGTCCTTAGCATCTATGAAATCGGATTAGAGGTTATAATTCTCTAGAACTTAACATACAAACTTAGCAACAACTTAAAGCATAAAAATTACTACTAATCAGAATATCAACTTCAACATACTTAACAGTTTCAGAAGGAAAAAAAAACCAAACTTATTTACAACATCTGTTCAACATAAACTCTACCCTGTTTCCCATGACATGAACATAAAGACTGGATTATCAAAACACGAAGAGCCATCTAAGCTTCACACTTTCTGAAGGGCTGAGAAGTGACTGACTGGCAGAACTGCTAGGTCTCGAGATGTCGACCGCTACTTGGGAAGGAAAACATTAAAAGGAGTGAGCTAGAAAGACTAGTTTGTGACTTACTTTTTTCTTTTTATAAAAACACGCCTTCATAACTCATAGTATAAACAACTTTAAAATAAAACATTCTCATTAACATACCAGGGTTCAAAAATAACATTTAAGAAATAAAGAAAACATTACATAAAAATCCTAGTTTAAAACTCATCAACATATCCTGTAGAATGCCTCTACTCTCTTACCTAAACATACGGGAGAGCCATTTTCTCAATCTCTAATAACTTTAGTTAAGAGAGAGAGTCCTTTTGCTCGATCTCATCAACATCCATAACATAATTCTTACGTGAATGTAGAACTGAATAGGATCCTTCTTATCTTACCATACCTTTGGTAGCAAGGATCATCATATAACTAGGTACCTTACCATACCTTCGGTACCAAAGCTGAGGAGTAGGTTTTCATATCATTACACATGTTAACATCATTTAATAGCATGCTTCCAAACTTATAAGAATCAATGGATAACTCATGTAAATGCTAAGTCATGTCATAAAAACTCAAGTAAAACGCATGGGGTTTCTTATAACACTGTCTTTAAAAACATCAATCATGCGTTTAACTCAAGTCCATTACTAAAACCATGCGTTGAACATTGAGATAAGAGCAACTATGCATTGAGTATTCATAAGTAAAACACTTAGAAAATATTTTGAAAACTAGTCACTCACTATCTCAAGCTACTTATCCAAGGCGTCTGTAGGCCTCCCCTATTTGCGTCTGCCCTGAAATAAGGAAAGATCCCTTAGTCAGTATAATTAGCTCCCTTTTGAGGTTAACACATAAACATAAGTTCATGGCATACTAATAATTCATCGCATCACAACTAGGTTTAACGCATCATAACCCATCTTCACTGCATCAGCTATCCTTAGCCATCTTACCTTATAACTTAGTTGGAAATTTGGATATCTTTCCTCGGGGTGCTCCGATAAGCACTAAAACACTTTCTTAGCCTCTGCAGTGAGCGTCTACTATGTGTCATACTCAAAATGCCTTAATTGTGAACTCTTTGTCTACCATCAACGCACATCATCAATTGATCAGTTGCTTGCTTGTTCTTCGTACGCAGCTGCCTGCTTATTCATCCACAACACCATTTCGAATTTCAATCTTTCAGATTTCATAACTTTAATTCTAGCATTCAACTAGCTCAACTTTCTTTAACAAATTTGCTCATAAACATCTTACCTTTCACTACCTTAGAAATTGGACATTATTCCCTTTTGAATTGACTAGAATTTCCTTCAAATTTTCTCCAGCTTGCCAAGAACTCTTCAAACTTCAAAGTCTCCAGGTGGCAGGAACACTTCTCTCAGGCATAAGAAAATTTTTTCAAACCATTTCTCTTCTTCATTAATTTAATTTATACTTAGGTTTACATGGCATTTCAACCTAATTAAATACCACCTAGCATACTTATCTTTTAATTGACATCTGCAAGGCTGCCACCTGACTTTCTTACCAGTTAATTAAGCTGAACTCCTCAGCTTATCTTCATCGCATGGCCTTGCGACCACTTAAGCATCTTCCCGTCAGCGCATACTTCTACTTATTGTCATATGCTCTACCTTCAATGCATAATCTTCTGCCACCTTGTTTGTCAACCTAGCCCTCAGCATTGGCATACGCAGTTGGTCACCTTGTTCCCTCATACCACATTGTTGTAGTTAGCCATAATGTCCCCGTCCTGGACCTCTGGCTGCATAGTTCAACAGAGCTGGTTGCATGATGCCTCAAAGCTCGAATGCATGTAGTCTCTCATTTTTCAAAGATACTTAAGGATGGTTTTAACTGTTGTCAGTGATCTAATTCTAGATTAGATTGATATCTACTGACTATCCCCACTACATGGAAAATGCCATGTCTGGTACATAATATTGCAAACATCAGGTTGCCAATAGCCGATGCATAGGGGATTCGTCTCATCTTCTCAACCTCTTGAGGTGTCTTAGGACACTATTCCTTAGACAAGACACTTCCATGTTTGAAAGGTAATAAACCTCTCTTGGAATTTTGCATCGAATATTTGAAAAACATCTTTTCAATGTACGATACATGAGACAAGGCTAGTATTTTATTCTTACAATCCCCGATGATCTGGATCCCTACAATAAACTGCGTCTCTCCTAAATCTTGCATTTGGAATTGAGCTATTAACCACTATTTAACATCATTCAGTAGACCTATATGATTCCCAATTAGTAGGAGATTGTCCACGTACAACATTAAGAAAGCTACCTAACTGCTGATGATTTTCTTATAAACACAAGGCTCATTAACATTCTGATCAAAGCCATAAGATTTGATCACAGTATGAAATCTTATATTCTAAGAGCGAGAAGCCTGTTTTAGTCCATAAATGGCAATTAAGCTTGCAAACTTTTTGGTCTTGACCTTGGGAAATGAATTCCTCTGGTTGTTACATATAAATGGTCTTCTCAAGATTGCCATTCAGAAAGACAGTCTTGACATCCATTTGCCAAATTTCATAGTCATAATATGTGGCAATGGACAGGTGAATTTAGATTGACTTTAACATGACAACAGGTGAGAAAGTTTCCTCATAGTCAACTCCTTCAACCTGGGTATAACTTTTTGGCACCAGTCTAGCCTTAGAGGTTTGTACTTTACTATCAACACTTCTTTTTTTCTTGTAGATCCACTTGCAACCTATAGGTTTGACCCCATCAGGTTGATCTACAAGATCCCAGATTGAATTAGAGTACACAGACTCCATTTTAAGATCTATAGCTACGATCCATTCATCTTTGTCCATACTTTCCATTGTCTGTTTATATGACAATGGATCCTCGAAAAATACGTGGGCTTGCAACCCTCCCATTACGTTGAGGCTCCCTCAACGATTGAGGTGGATGTGTACGACTAGGTTAACTAATCTCAATAACTCTTGTTGACATACTAGGTTCTTTTGTTGAAGTTTTAGTAGTTTCATTGAAAAACTCACTTAACCACAATCTTACTGCATGGCTTATGCATCTTGATGTAGTCCTCTTCTAAAAATGTAGCATTTTTCGACACAAATACTTTATAATCTTTAGGATCATAGAAGTAACCACCCTTCCTTCCCTTAGGATAGCCTATAAATAAGCATAATTTTAAATGAGATTCCAATTTCTTAGAATTTTCCTCAAGCACGTGTGTTGGGTAACCCCAAATAATGAAATGGTGTAAACTACCTTTACGATCATTCCATAATTTCAAAGGTGTTTCAGAAACACTCTCGGATGGAACACATTTTAAAATATAAGCTGCAGTCTATATGTATAACCCCAAAATGAATCAGGTAATTGAGCATAACTTATTGTAGACCAAACCAGGTTCTATTTCTCCTTTCTGATACATCATTCTACTGAGATGTACCTGGTGTTGAGAGTTAGGATGCAATTCCATGTTCTATCAAATATTTCTTAAATTTTAAATCCATATACTCCACCTCGATTGGTTCAAAGTGTCTTAATTGTTTTTCTTAATGTATTCTCAACTTCAGCCTTGTACTCAATGAACATTTCAAGAGCTTCAAACTTGTGTTGCATTAGGTAAATATACTCATACCTAAAATAATCATCTATAAAAGAGATGAATACATTCATAGGACTAAAAAGATATGAATGCATAAGTTCTAAGGGTTCTTTGGCTCTATGACCTTTTCCCAATAAAAGGTCTTTTAGTCATTTTGCCTGTTGGATTGTATGTCCTAAAACTGCAATTTGCAATGTTAAGCATATTCTATTATCAAAAGATGTATTGACGTTTATTCAATAAAACTGTTGCTAAATATGTAAATTGCATTTGTACAAACTAAATCCAATAAACTAAAGATCCATGGCTATTATATGAATACTTGAACTTTATGTAGAGACATAAGAGTGGATCAAGTTTAGTAAATAGCCAAAATGGACTATGGTATATGAATAAGGCTTGGTACCTTATTCTGGTAACATTATTAGATGCGACCCATTTTGTAGTAGTTACAATCGTTGTAAAGTGCTACAAACGAAGTGATCCTAATTCGTTCATGTGGGGACATGAGAAGTAGGGACACCCTATGCAATGAGTTTGCATAAGATCGGACCAAGAAATAAGTCACTCTTACTTTATAGCGATGTTTACTATTTAAGACTGACTATTTCAAAGCGATGACCTAAATAACTTAGCCTTAATTTTGAGCTAACTATGACTCCTATTTATTCGAAATTATCCTTAGATTATTCTTAATAGCACTAGCTCAATAGGCCTCCCATTTTAGGGGTAATACCGGGTAGATAGTAGGGACATAGAGTGCAAGATGGAATTTACTCCTACCCACTTTCAGAGATAATAGATAGGTTGTTCCCTTAAGTGCTGACTCCAGGTCTTGAACAAGGAGCCCCACCCTCTCATTAGCCTGAGAGGGACTCAGTTTGATGATTGGATCTCAAACCAATTGTTCATTAGAGGATTAGTGGAACTTAAGAAACAAGAGGTAATCTTGGAGGTAAAACAACTAACTCAGATTTTATGAGATTTATTATGAACTCTTCTTGAATCTGGTTATTTCTTATTGATTTCCTTTCTTTGATTTAAATTCTAGAGCATGCATATAGGTAGATTAAATTGACAACTTAATTTCTTATATGCTTGTCTTTGCTATGTATGATTTTTAATATCCGCAATTGCATTGGAAGCATGCTTAATTCAATAGAAATAGGTTTTAGTTTCACTTATGGCATGATTTCTAGGCTATCTAGGATCACTTAATTAATAACAAAACCTAAAGGTTGAAAATGCATTGGGTTAGAATTGATCATTCTTGCTTAATGTCTTAATCAATCCAATAACGTAATGTAATTAACTAAATGAAAGGGTTGGCATGATAACATTTAGTTAATTTAGGAACTGATGGCATGTTGATTTTCATTAGGGAATTTGTTAAGGATTTTCCTACACCCGATTAGGCTTGAGAAATATTTAATTAATTAATGTTTGCATGATTAATTAATGATTATATTCATAGAAAACCCGACGATCTCTAAACCAACGAAGGTGATCTTGTGTTCGATTTCTCTCTTCCTCAATATATCTTACTTTTCCACAATTTTAATTTCAGCATTTAGTTTTTTCTTTCAATAACACAACCCCCTCCCCTGTTTTGATTGCTTTCCAAAGATTTATTTATCTTAGAGAAGTTTCATCTTAAGCTCCCTGTGGTTCGACCCGATCTTGCCACTAGACTATTTGTTAGTTGAAGTGTTAGACTGTGAAAATAAATAATATTTGAACAGAAGTGCTAGACTGTGAAGATAAATATTATTTGATTAGTAGAAAGCCTCGACAACTTTCCTCCACATCAATTAGTCACCATTATTCGGTCTAGAAATCATTAACTTAACATTTTATTGTAAGTGTAACCCTTCATTTTAGACCTTAGAGTTCCGCCCCAATGAGCCAACCGTAGGGAAAAATTGATTGGGGTGAAAACTAAAGAAATCTTATCTATTTCTAGAGTTTGTGTGAAATTTCATGCACATGCCATCCATAGAGGGAAACAAGCAAAGGTGCCTCGAAGCCGAGCATGATACTTTACAATAAACCAATGAAAGAGAATGTGGGATGTCTTGAACACGTCTGTCTCCCATATACTATAAACATTATCTCCATTCATCTTGGTATTGACCTATGCAAACACCATCCATAGGCTGAACTATGGGTTTCTTCTAAGATAGCATTCTTCAGGTCCTTATAATCAGGTACACATACTCTTCCTTGCTTTAACAATGTTCCATCGGACCTTAACTCATAATTCAACCTCACCTTCTCACCTACTTCTTCTATCAACTTCCAAAGACTCGGATCTTATGATTGCTTCTTATAGATATCATCTATTAGGGTAAGCCTCACTTGAAAATGAACTATTAAATTTCCCATTTGGCCTACTGCCAAAGTGGCATCAGCATTCAACAACTTTTGTAACAGTCTACCCTGGACTGAACTAAGGGTAGCTCGAGGACATCTCGACTTCTGATATAGGGCATCATGTACCACATTCGCCTTTCCCGAGTGGTATTCAATGGTACAATCATAGTTCTTTATTAACTCTAACCACCTTCGTTGTCTCAGGTTCAGCTTCTTCTAATCAAAGATATACTTTAAACTCTTATGGTCAGTAAATATATGACAACACTCACCATACAAGTAGTGCCTCCAAATCTTAAGAGCTAGCACTACTGCTACTAATTCCAGATCATGAGTTGGATAATTATATTTGTGCTTCTTTAACTGCCTAGAAGCATAAGCAATTACCTTTCCTTCTTGCATCCACACACAACCAAGTCATTGTCGGGACGCATCACAGAAAATCTCAAACTCTTTCCTTGGCACGGGCAGAGTTAGGATTGGTGTGGATACCATTCTCTGCTTTTACTCCTGAAAAATCTGCCCGCACTTATCCGTCCATTCAAATTTAGCATCCTTCCTAGTCAAACTAGACAACGGAAGAACAATCTTTGAGAATCCTTCTACAAATCTTCTATAGTATCTTGCTGAAATGCATCCAAAAAGTGCATTTTCTGGGCTTAGAATTTAGTTAGTTTTATGCTTAATTTGAGATCTTTGATGCTTTTATTGTTTGATTGTAGGAAATTGAGCAATTGGATGAGAACGAGCAATTTCAGAAGATTAATGACTAAAATACCCCCAAGAAGGTTAAGGGTTTGACCTAGGGTAATGATCAAAGGAGAAAAAGGAAAGAAAATGCGGAAAGCGAAGGCAGGGCAGCGTTGAACAAGAGTTGCAACGCTGGCCCGCGATGCTACAAGGCAAAAAGCTCATGGAAATAAGGCAGCGTCACAACACTGTACGATTAGAAGATGTGCGCTATGGATGATTTAACGTCAGCGTTGCAATGCTGCCTTGGAGTGTTGCAACGCTGCGACTACTGCCTATATAAGTAGTTTGTGGCCGAACTGATTCAGGGAGGCATATAGAGGCACTTTTAGGACTATTTTGAGAGCGTAAAGCAATATTTTGGTGAGGCCTCCCTGGAGAGTGTAATTTTAGACAGAGGTGGCATCTCGGAACTTCAAAGGATCAAAGATTTGAAGAGATCGTTGGGTTGCAATTCCGGATTCGAGGACGAGAGTCAAGAACACAGCTCGCAATTTCTTCCCTCTTTTATTTTCTGTCCTTTGTGTTTGGAAACCTCATGAATGGTCTATGTTTGTCTTGTAAACATGAGGGACTGATTTTTGTTTCTAAGGTGTTGATCTAGTTTTATGGATTGTGAAAATTGATTGGGTTATTTCTTGGATTGAATTTATGCATAATTATTTTAGTATGTTTGTTCTTAATGCTTTTGATTAACTGATCACAAATCGAATGTTCTTTACTTAATGTCTGTCTCGAGAGAGAAGGTGTTGAGTTGGATCTAGCTTGTTAAACTGTTAATCGAGTATACACGAGAGTGATAGGAGATTAATAGAGATTGTCGACGAAGGAACTTAATGTTGTGGCTAGTCAAGCGATAGAAGAGATTCGGATCGATGGGTAGACATTAGAAAGGGTTGAGCTCGAGAGAGGATACCTGGATAAAAGACTCCTAGATCTATAATTTGCTTGAATCAATCTAAGGTCAAAATAATTAATTTGGTTAATCCGTTTAACGAAATCATACCCCATGACGTGTCTTTGTCTAGTTTCACCCCAGTTTTATCTTTTCTTGCTTTTTAGGATTAGATTAGTTAGGTTCTCATTACAGTTTGTTCCCTTAAATAAAATTAGAAGAATCTCTGAATAGCTAAAAGAGTCAAACCAATTCCTCAGAAGATGATACTCGGTCTCCTGACCATTTTACTATATTATAATTTGATGTGTGCGCTTGCACTACCATCAAGTTTTTGGCGCCGTTGCCGGGGAATTATGTTTTGATTTCTTTTAATATTTAAGAGATTTGACTAATTTTAATTTAGGGTGTAGATTATTTTGTTTTGTTTTATTTTCAATTTTTTTTATTTCAGTCTTCTCTTGTGTGATTTTCTTTTGTGGTGTTTGCTTTACCATGTCTTATTATAATTTTGGGTGGCCTTATGGGTTTTACCAACCTAATCTAGGTCCAACTCCGCCACTGCCACCAATGTCTTTCAACCCATACCCATATCCCATCAGTTACCCATCCCATGACCATAAGAGTTTTTATGTTTATCCACCCCCAGTAGAGGAGAAACCTTCTTTAAAGGACCTGTTAAAAGAGTCTATCTTAGAGTCCCAATTTAGGAGGTTTTGTATGGAAGAGAGGAGGAGGTTAGATAGGATAGAAGCCCAATTAATGGAGAATGAGGCAGCCTTGAAACGTTTAAGAAATCAACTTATTCTTATGATTGATGCATTTAGAGCCTTGTTTGAGAAAAATATTTCCAATGCCATCGGGGTAGGAAGGTCAGTTATTGTAGATTTTGATGATGGGGATGAATTGGAAGCGTTAGAGTCATACCAAGAGTCGGTTTGTGAGATTGAGAGAGAAGTTATGCCAAATTTAGATAAGGAAGTTCAAGTGGTTAAGGTTGAGGTTGAAGAGCCGTATGTTCCATCACTCGAGAGTCCTTTTGCCATTGATCTTTCTCTCTCATATTCTTATGAGTCGCGTCAGTTTGAGTCTTTTTTTAATTTTTAGTCTTTTTATTTTCCAAAAATTAAAAATACCAAAAATAATTTTCTACTTTCAGGTACGCTGGAAAAGAAGGAAAACCTACAAGACTTTGTAGGTTATATTGATTCAACCAAGAAGGGGCATGAAAAATGCGAGAATTTTTATGTACCTTGACAGACAATCTCCCTTGTTGTCTAGCTTGGACGTTAAACACAACGCTTCTTGGGCAACAACCCAAGTTTTTCTTTTCTTGTTGCTATTTTAGATTATTTTATTATTTTTATTTTTAGTTCAACACTCATGATTTGAACTCTTATCTTTTTCTGGTCCAGGTTTTACAGGAGCCCTCAAATTAAAGCATGGTTTGCAAGCCTGACACATGTGGATTACTTCATTAATCAGGCCAGTTTTACTCACTCCCTATTTTTATTTTATTGCATTAAGGACAATGCATGTTTCTAAGTTTGGGATGGGGGATGTATTGCATACTTTTCCTTGTCTAGTTGTTTTTATCCTGCTATGCATGTTATTTAGAAAAAAAATTGTCTTATGCATTTTAATTGATTCACTAGAAGAATTTCAGGCTTCAATGTCGGTTTTAAACTGACATTAAAGCCCTTTAATATCGGTTGCAATCGACATTAAAGCCCTTTAATGAAATTTGCAACGGACATTAAAGCCCTTTAATGTTAATTGCAATTGAAGCCCAAAAATCAAATGAAGCCCTTTAAATCGACATTGAAGCCGAGAATCTATTCGTTTTATCGATTATTTTCCATTTTTTTAAATTTCGTTACCGAATCCATTTTTTCAGTCAAAAAGTATAACATGACACATCATCATCGAACACTATGGCTATGACATATTATTTATGTATGGATTGCAAATCTATTACATTTAATCTGCAAAATCTACTATAAAATTATAATTTAAAAGGCCGTACAATAATTCAACCCTTGAAAACACAAATTACAAGTAATACAAACATTATGAGTTTACTGTCCCTCTCCACTTAGTAAGTATGGATCCTTTCATAATTCTTCTTGAACAGACCCCCCGAACTTCAGCAGTGTCTGGTTATAGGCATCTTTGTCTGACCACTGTTGTTCGAAGGATCACAAACAAAAAAGGTTTAAGACAAAGGATTGAAAGTGAAAATGTGATCAAAATTCATATTCAACTAACCGTGTTTATTGGGAATGTGTATAAATGGTACATTCAAGGCAAAATTCTTGTAATGAATGTGTTGGATCTAGAGTTCCCCAAGAAAAAGCATAAAGAGGTTGTGATACCAAATCTTTACTTCTTTGTTGCACCTGCAAAACAAGAAAACTTAATAGTTGAATAAATGAGAGAATCTTATTTTTCAAGATCTTGAAGAAGAGAAGCTTGGTTACCTAGATATAAGAAACGAAGATGATGGAAAATTTTCGGCAACATAACGATGCTACCACAACAAAACCAAAAATTTACCCTGAACCTGTTTAAAGAAACACACTCCTAAAAATATTTCACAACCACTTGTTCTCAACAGAATTATCAGAATTCCCAAAAAATGAATATTCAAGAACACATATATCAATAAGCAAATTTAGCTCACAATGTACTTTAAATCTCAAAAGTTGTCACACAAACTACCATAGTGCATGAATAACCACAATCTACCATAGTGCAACCCACGAACTCAAGAACCTTGAATCAAATCTAAACTAAAAATAAATAGTACCCATGAGCCATAAACGGGTGTTATATTCTAATCCAATATGTTTACATTCTAATCCAATCTAAACTATAAAGAGGCCAATGGCCTTAAGAGAAATAATTCATTGCAATATGTTTACTCACCTCTTCATTGCAAGCGTGGTTGTGGCGCTTCGGCGGAGACACAATTGATACTACAAACGAGTACTATTTTCTCTAGCCAACTACGCTAGTCCATTGCATTTTTAAAATAATTAACTTTCTTAGGTGTAACTATTGATTGTTTTTAAGTTTTATGGTAATATATATTCTTCATATCAAGTTTTACTAAAAGACTACATGCAGCAGTTCTAGGAAAATGAGACCTTAAGAGCAAAATAGGTGCCCATACAAGGGATTTATCAACGTCTCTGTGTTCATGTGACTGTGTGTGGGAGACACAAAAGAGAGAGAGGAAACCTTGGAGGGCTCCTGCCTCGAGGTGGGCTCCGGTATCGCTTATCAGGTGACCAATCGCATTTGTTTGTGTAGCTTGAATACCTTCATATAAAATGAATGAATTAAATTCCAAAGTCTTGATTAATATAGTTAGTATCTTAAAATAAGTATCTATCCATAAAAAAATATAAATATTTACCTATTTCGACTTCTTCCATAAATATTTCTACCACCATAACTACGAGGACGTTAAGCTGCACCTCCGAAACTGCAACAACAGAGGGCAAGATGTATTAAACAGAGAAATTACAAAAAAAAAAAAAAAAAAAAAAAAAAAAGGAAAAAGAAAAAGAAAATACAGAAACAAAAACAAAAATCTGCGAACCTTGTCTAGGATTTGCAATTGAGATTAGTTCTGATGCAGCAATATCAACTGCTTGGGCCACAAAGTCAGAACCCTGCACCCAATTGAAATTATGATAGGCAAGTACATAAAATTAAATTAAATCTAAGACGAATTAAAATCAGACTGTAGCTCTGCACAGATATTTGCATCTATATTGATAAGATGAAAGATAAGTACATTAACCATATAAAACATCAATAGTAAGATTACGCCTTACAGTGCTAGCATAAATTCCAAACAGTCCCGTGTTATTGAAGATGCTGTTAAATGCAGAAAAAGATTGAATCTGCTGGTATTCATTCAAAACTCAGAGATCTGTTTCAAACCCAAAGCAAATGAAAAGATTCAACGACGACGGCAACAGAACGAAGACGGAACGAACGACGAACGACAACGGCGGTAGATCTGGCGATCGACGACAGCAGATTTGGAGACACACGAACGACGACAAAACGAACAGCAGATCCGACGGAGACACACGAACGACGACGAAATGAGCAGTAGATCTGGCGGAATGACCAGAAAATCCACTTTGGAAGAGAGGAGTGAGAAATGAAATGAGCAGTAGACACAGGTTTGGAGGAAAGGAGTGAGAAAGAATAGGGTCTGAAGAGGGAAGTGTGAGAATGAGAAGAAAAAGAAAATAGAGGGAGAGTGAAGAGGGAAATGAAAAAAATGGGGGGAAAATAGAAAGTTAGAAGAAAAAGTGAAGTGGGTCTTTAATGTAAGTTTAAAACCGACATTAAAGGTACCCCTACAATGTCTGTTTTAAACTGACATTAAAGATCCGCTTTTTAAAAAAAACAAAACCAACATTATACATCCGATTTCATTTTTTCCAACCGACATTAAAGCCCAAAATTCTTGTAGTGATTAAATGTTTCGAGTGGCTGAATTTTGAGGAAAATTTAAGATTTTTTTGAATTAAAAAGAGGATATTGTGATTAAATTATGAAATTTGCTGAGGATGTAGTGATTAAGATTGCCTATGAGTTATTCTAAATTTACATGTTAGATGATCTGCTGTAGAAATAGGATGACATACTCTTGAATTAAATTATCTTTAAGTCCCTCTTTGAGTCTCCCATAGCATGAACACGTAGTCACTTTAATTTAGAAACTTTAACTAAAAGTAGGATTGGGTTTAGTGTATTTGGTTGTCACCTCGAAAGGTCCCACCGGTTAGAGGGTTGATGTGCATGATGGTTTGTAATGTTAAACTAAGAGGAAAACAAAAGAATAATATTATTGCCTTTGAAAAAAGAAATAGAGTATATACTCATGTGCTTAAAAGAAATATTTTTTTATTATTTTGAACTTGTAATGTGTATGCATGGATGAGGGTAAAAAGAGTTGTCATTGCTATTATCAGTTAAGACACTTGGGAATTGACTAGGTATGATTCTCTGCAGTGATTGTGTGAAAGCTAGTGCCCCTAGGTAAAATGATGCAAGTTTAGGGCCCTTTTTGTTGTTAAAAAAAGGTATAAAAACAAGGCACCTTAGTGGACATATTACTTTCTTGAGTGTGTGGATGCTTCATGATTGGTGCATGAGCCAGAGTAGGGGGAAAACTAGAGAAGCTCTCTTGAACCTAACTTTAGTTCTTGTATTTTGAATTAAATGTGACTTGCACAGACACACATGGGAGATGATGAGATTTGGCCTTGAAATTTTTTAATGTTGGGATGTGCTTGAAAGTTTCTACTCATGGATCTAATATGCTTATTCTGAATGATGAGGTTTTGAGTCATTTGCATGCTTGTCTAAATTTCATTATAGTCTTGTTCTTTCTTTACTAGGGACTAGCAAAGTTCTAAGTTTGGTGTGGTGAAATGCATCCAAAAAGTGCGTTTTTTGGGCTTGGATTTAGTTAGTTTTATGCTTAATTTGAGATCTTTGATGCTTTTATTGTTTGATTATAGGACATAGAGCAATTGGATGAGAACGAGCAATTTTAGAATATTAATGACCACAATACCCCCAAGAAGGTCAAGGGTTTGACCTAGGGTAATGATCAAAGGAGAAAAAGGAAAGAAAATACGGAAATTGGAGGCAGGGCAGCGTTGAACAAGCGTTGCAACGCTAGCCCACGCGCTGCAAGGCAGAGAGCACATGGAAACAACACAGTGTTGTAGCATTGTGACGCTACGATTAGAAGAGGCGCACTACAGATGATTTAACGTCAGCGTTGCAACGCTGCCTTGGAGCATTTCAATGCTACGACTACTGCCTATATAAGCAGTTTGAGCCGAACTAATTCGGGGAGGCCAATAGAGGCACTTTAGGGTTATTTTTAGAGCGTAAAGCAATATTTCAGTGAGGCCTCCTTAGAGAGTGTAATTCTAGAAAAAGGCGGCATCTTAAAGCTTCAAAGAATCGAAGATTTGAAGAGATCGTTGAGTGGCGATTCCGGATTCGAGGATGAGAGTCAAGAACACGACTTGCAATTTCTTCCCTCTTTTATTTTCTATCCTTTGTGTTTGGAAACCTCATGAATGGTCTATGTTTGTCTTACAACCATGCTGACTGATTTTTGTTTCTAGGGTGTTGATCTAGTTTTATGGATTGCGAAAACTGATTTGGTTATTTCTTGGATTGAATTTATGCATAATTATTTTAGCATGTTTGTTCTTAATGCTTTCAATTAACTGATCACTAATTGAATGTTCTTTACTTAATGTCTGTCTCGAGAGAGAAGGTGTTGAGTTGGATCTAGCTTGTTAAACCGTTAATCGAGTATGCACGAGAGTGATAGAAAATTAATAAAGATTGTCGACGGAGGAACTTAATGCTGTGGCTAGTCAAGCGATAGAAGAGATTCGGATCGATGGTTAGTCATTAGAAAGGGTTGAGCTCGAGAGAGAGAATACCTGGATAAAATACTCCTAGATCTAAAATTTGCACGAATCAATCTAAGGTCAAAATAATTAATTTGGTTAATCCGTTTAACAAAATCATACCCTAAGACGTGTCTTTGTCTAGTTTCACTCCCGTTTTATCTATTCTTGCCTTTTAGGATTAGATTAGGTTCTCATTACAGTCTGTTCCCTTAAATAAAATTAGAAGAATCTCTGAATAGCTAAAAGAGTCAAACCAATTCCTCAAGGACGATACTCGGTCTCTTGACTGTTTTACTATATTATAATTTGACGCGTGCCCTTGCTCTATCATCACTTGCTAGACCAAGGAAACTACGTACTTCTGTCACGGAGGTAGGTCATTCCCATCCAACTATCGCTTCTTTCTTCTGAGGATCTACTCTGACTCCCGCAGCTGACACTACGTGCCCTAAGAAAACAATCTGGTTAAGCCAAAACTCACACTTACTGAATTTAGCGTACAGTTGTTTTTCTCATAACGTCTCTTTCAGGTGTTTTGCATGCTTCTCCTCATCTACTGAATAAACTAGGATATCATCAATAAAGACAATCATGAAGTGATCCAAATAAAGATGGAATATTCTGCTCATTAAGTCCGTAAATACTACTAAGGCATTTGTCAGCCCAAACGACATGATTAAAAACTCATAATGCCTGTATTTTGTTCTAAAAGCAATTTTAGGAATATCCAATTCCCTAATCTTTAACTGGTGGTATCTTGATCTCAAATCTATTTTAGACGAACTGATGCTTCTTTCAGTTGGTCAAAAAGATCATTGATACGGGGTAATGGATACTTATTCTGTATCATCACTTTGTTCAATTGTCTAAAATTAATGGATACTTATTTTGTATCATCACTTTGTTCAATTGTCTATAATTAATGTGTAACCTAAGAGTGCCATCCTTCTTTTTTACAAATAGAACTAGCGCTCCCCACGACGACACACAGGGCCTGATATATCCCTTGTCCACTAATTCCTGTAGCTGGACCTTCAACTCCTTTAACTCTGCTGGTGCCGTCCTATATGGGGCTTGTGAAATAGAAGTTGTACTAGGGATTAGGTCTATCATAAATTTTATTTCTCTATTAGGTGGTAAGCCTAACAATTCTTCAGGGAATACATCAATAAACTCTTGCACCACCAGTACATCTTCTGGCCCCAATTCCTTTTTTTTTTTTTTTTTTTTTTTTTTTTTTTTTTACTATTACATAGGCTAGGTAGGCCATGCATCCTTCCTCAACAACTTCCTACCTTTGATTACTGAAATCAAGCTACTAGGAAAAACTCTCCTATCCCCTGTAAAGGCTATCTCTACTTTCCCAAGCTTCTTAAATACTATCTCCCTCCTATGCCAATCAACTGAGACATGATATTTACTTAAGAAATCCATGCCTAATATGGTGTCAAATTCAAGCAATTCTAAAGGAATTAAATCAATCAGCATACTGTGTTCCTCAATCAGTACCTCACATTTCCTATGAACTTCTTTTACCACTATTATCTCGCCAACAGGGGTAGAAATTAATAACTCTTCAGGCATACTTTCTAGTATCCTATCAATATGTGATGCAAACATGCTAGAGACAAATGAGTGTGTGGCACAAGGATCTAATAACACATATGCAGTGTGGTTACAAAGTGTTATCGTACCAGTCATAACATAAGTTGTCTCTTCAGCTTCCTAATGGGTTATTGCATACATTCTGCCTTGTGGTGAGGCCTACCAACTACCTTTTTTTAGCTTAGCTCCACTAGTGTTTTCTCTACCAGTCTCAACTACTCTAGGCTGATTGATTGTTTGAGAGGTCGCTCTTTGTTCAGTATGCGTTTCTTGGACTAACTGAAGGCATTCCCTCCTGAAATGACAGGCTTGACCACACTGATAAACACTATTTCTTCCACTGTAGCACGACCCTAAATGATTCTTTCCACATGTCGAACATAGGGGTTTCCTGGCAGAACTCACAACTGACTCACTTGCACGTCCTCACTTCATTCCTCCAGCTGAACCAGTTGACTAACCGAACGTTCTCTGCCTCTACCAACCTCCATTATCCCTATCAGAGTGTTGCCCACCATACTCAACCTTAAAATTCTTCTCCTAGATACTTCGGGAGTGAACTTCCGCCGTTCTTCTCGTTCCCCTCGAACCTGTTCTTCCTCAGCCAAACTCTTCTCAACTCTCATGGCAGTCTCAACTAACTGGGTAAAGTCTAACTAGTTAGCTGTAGCCGTTATTGGTGTCCTAATCTCTTTCCTCAGCCCATTCTCAAACCTCTTACATCTATCTATCTCTTCTACAATAATTGTGGATGCATACTAAGATAACTCAATATATTTCTGCTCATATTCAGCTACTGTCAATGATCCCTATACAAGCTTCAAGAATTCATTCCTCTTGGCTTCCCTGAACGAGCTAGGATAATACTTATCCTCGAAAGCATTAAACTCTTCCTAGGTCATAGACTCAGATCGGTTCCCTCTAGAATCTAGGACCTTCCACCACTTCTTTACTCTCTTCTGAAGCAGGAACATCCAACTCGACTTTCTTATCCTCGGGACATCTCATCAAAATAAAATATTTCTCAATCATATTTATCTAGACCTCAGCATCTACTGGATCTGTTGCACCCTCAAAGGTCGTGCCACCCAGTGCTTTCAACCTCTCTATATTATAATTCTTCTCTGGGTCTGTCTACACACTCACTGCCAACCTCTGGGCTCTTCGATCAAATATTCTATCCTCCATCTGAAGATTAGCTCTCTCTCGAGGGGTACTAGATTCTCCCTTAGAGGTGGTCTCCTGAACCACTAGATCTGAGTTCTGGTGACAATCTCTACCTTCCTCAAGGCTTCTAACAGGTTCTTGTTCCCCTAGAACTATGGGGTCTCTAGTACGGTCACGATCCCTGTCTTCCTTCTACTTACTCAGTCTACCACTTCTTCTCAACATTCTTGCTAAATAGTGCACACATATTTTAATGCATGAGTATAGGCCCAAAATCTTATACTCTGATACCAACTTGTCACACCTCTTCTAGATTCCCTTTCAACCTAGAAGGAAGTGTGAAGATAGCAGATGTCAACCCTTTTATGACATCTTCTGCCCCTCCCTCCTTAAAAAGTTTACCTTAGGTCTAGCATGCCAGTTAAGTACTTAATTATAAAAACACAAAATTTTAGCTAAACATTTCCATTAACCATACAAAATACTTGGAAACCCCAAGCACAAAGAAAATACATACAAACATATTACAAACACATTCATCTCCAGGATTACTCAATACTGGGCTCTTAACTTAAGTCAGTTTCTAGTCCCTAGTATGCACGTGACAAAATTTAGCAAAATAAGGTAAAAACCTAAACTTTCTCTTCAACTCTCAAAACTTGATGTACTCGTGTGGCAAACTGGTAGATCAGCTAGGTTTCGGGGTGTAGACCGCTACCTGGGAGTAATGTTAGAGTATATCAACAAGCAGTGGAAGCAAAAAGGATCAATAAGTACTCCAATTCATTAATTTTAGCATTAAATAAAGCATGCTTACACAATAACAAGAGGGTTTCGAGCCATATCTTTGTAGAACTTCTTGAAATCTTGATTCTCATCTGCAAACTTCTCCAAATCTTGTTGTAGACCACCTCAAGATCTTCCCCACTATTCTCTTGGAACTTTAGATTGAGTTGTGAAACTCAAAATAAGCTTGAATGAAGGGAACTTGGAGAAGAACTCACTGCTACAACCCACTTGAAGAACAACTTCTTCAACACGAATTTTTCAGCAAAAATTCTATAGATGCATGCCTCAATTCCACTCCGATCTTCTTTATTTATTACAAATCTTTCATGCAAAGAAGATGGTTGCATGAGATGCAACTCATGCTTGGAGTTATTGAAGTCAAATATAAGTAGGTTTGGTGTGAGCTAGTTGAAGGTTTAATGGAAAAACCATAGTTCCATTTTGTGTTATTTTTCCAACTTTTCAATTTTTTACCAAAATGATTTCAAATATCAATTTGATATCTAAAATTGAAAATATTATTAATTTTGCAAAATTAATTTAATTTTTCTAATAAAATTAATAAATAATTATTTAAACAATTTAATTAATTCTAATTAATTTAATATCAAACATTAAATTAATTTTACACAAATCCACCTTTATATATTTAAATCAAATTCTCCTATTCCGTTTAATTCTTCAAATTAAACGTGTAATTTGTGGTAAAGCAAATAAAACAAACAACTGAGCAAAATCAAGAAGTGAAGTAAAATATCCTATATTATACATCACAAGCGTTCGTACAAACTGTTAACAAACTATAGGACACGAGACTTTAGGGTATCAACCCCAACAAAATGGGCCTATTAAGCTTGCAAACTCTTTACTCTTGATATGGAACAATGAAGCCCTCCAGTTGAGCTATCTAAATGGTCTCCTCAAGATTATCATTCAGAAAGGCAGTCTTAACGTCCATTTGCCATATCTCATAATCATAAAATGTGGCTATGGACAGGAGTATCCTGATAGACTTCAACATGACAACAGGTGAGAAAGTTTCCTCATAGTCCACTCCCTCGACCTGGGTATAACCCTTTTCCACGAGTCTAGCCTTAAAGATTTGTACCTTTCCATCTACACCTTGTTTTCTCTTGTAGATCCACTTACACCCTAAAGGTTTTACCCCATCAGGCTGATCCACAAGTTCCTAGACATTATTGAAGTACATGGACTCCATTTTTTGGTTCATGGCTTTAATCCATTCATCTTTGTCAACATCCTCTATTGCTTGCTTGTAAGACAAGGGATTCTCGACCCCATCATCAAACATGATGTTTTGGGCTTTAGTCAAAACCATGTAGTGTTTTGGTGGGTTCGCAACCCTCCCACTACATCAAGGCAGTCTCAACTCTTGAGATGGTTAACTAGATGAACCGACATCAACAACTCTTATTGATCTATCAGTCTGTTCAACAACTCTTGTTAAACTCTCAGTAGTCTCACTTGAAATCTCATGTAAAACAAGTTTGCTTCGTGGTTTATGATCCCTTATGTGGTCTTTTTCCAAGAAGATAGTATTTGTTGACACAAACACTTTGTTCTCACTCGGATCATAGATTTGGAATTCAAGGTCCATATACTCTTCATCATGATCAGATCATAGTGTTTTTATCTTATTACCTAACAAGTTTTCAACTTCAGCCTTATACTCCTTGAACTTGTCAAGAGCTTCAGACTTACGTTGTATTAGGTATAGATACCCCTACCTTGAATAATCATCTATGAAAGAGATGAAATATTCATACCCATCTCGAGACCTAACACTCATCGAATGATGCGTTGTGAATATGATGAAATAATGGTGTATATTGCGATAGTGGTGTATGCGTTGTGTAACGGTCATGCTTGTCCAGGGCCTGTTGCCCATGGCCGCATGCCCAATCCAACCCCTTTCTAGCTTACTTTCACATCCTGTATTGTATTAGTGTAGTTAGCTTGCTTTCTTTACATTTTCATTGTAAGTGACCTCGCAGCCTTTTGCAATATGCAAGGGCGCCAGTGGGCTTTTTGTCTCAGAATGCACTATATGGGGATACAGACTAACCATCATTTCCTCATACCCGGAGTAGTACTCTATAAAGCGTTGTTGTTGCTTATTGCTTTCTAGTCTACTACAATCTTTCTTTTCTTTATTCCACACTCACAAATCTTTCTTACGAAACCTTTTCTCTCAAACCCGTTTTCTAAAACCGTTTTCCCTAAAACGGGGTGAGGTTGCAGAGGCACTCGGTGTGCCCATCGGCAGTCCGTAAATCGAGGTTGGCTGGCTTGTTTCGTGAGCGGGAACAAGTGCCGCGCACAATCGCTAAGAGAAGCCTTCCGAAAGAGCGATTGTGACAGTTGGTATCAGAGCCAAGGTTGGCTTATAGAGAGAGATCAGTGATCATGTCGGCGACGAAGAACCATGAACAAGTCCCATGTGGACAGATTGGTAGAGATGGAAAACAAATGCTCTACCTGAGAGAGGTCCCAGATAATGTTCGTTTCCTTGAGACTCGGCTACAAGAAGTTGCCGAAGAAGCCGATGGAATTGATGCGGTGGAGCCGCCTAGACGGATTACCGTCAGAGAATTGATGATGAGGGTAGAGACCCTCGAGACAACAAGACAGTAGGTCCGGCAGCTTTGAACGAGGCGATAGCTCCTCGGGCTCTGTTGCCCACATAGAGGAGCGTGTCGAAGAACTGGACAGCTCCCAAAAAGCAATACTTCAGATGGTAACTGACTTATCTGAAGACTTTCGATCGGCCCTGGATGTCGTCAGAGCGAGATAGCGGATGTGAGTGCTAGAGTGAATCTCACCATCCGAGCGGTAGGGAACCAAGCCCCACCTGGGGGAGCAATGGCAATGAGCCGAATAAAATCCCAGAACCGAAACCCTTCTGTGGGGTGCGAGAAGCGAAAGCCCTGGAAAATTTCTCTTTCGACCTTGAGCAATACTTCAAGGCCGAACGAATGCACAGTGACCGAAGAGTCGAAAGTCACAATAGCAACGATGCATCTAGTATGAAGATGCGAAATTGTGGTGGAGATCACGATTTACAGACATACAGGAAGGACGCTGCACTATTGATACTTGGGATAGATTGAAACAAAACTTCGTTCGGCAGTTCTTCCCTGAAAATGTCGAGATCTGCTCGACGAAAACTTCGAGAGCTAACAAACAGGTAACATCAGGGACTATGTAAAACAGTTTGCAGGACTTATGTTAGACATACGAAGATGTCTGAAAAGACAAGGTCTTTGCTTGTGGAAGGGCTCTAAACGGTCGGGCAAAATCAACAAACTAGAATTGAACAGAGACGAATCAGGATCTCCCTTCTGCCTATACGCGGCAAGCTGAACGCTGTACGCCTAAAAGCACCTCGACTCGCAAGATTGTTGAGAGAACAACAACCTTCCTCCAATGGGCGAACAGAAAACAGCGTCCAGTTCCGCCCCACCTGGGGGAGGAGGACAAGAACATTAGAAAGGGAACCGTAAATCATCCCAACGGACATTCAGGAACAAACTGGAGGGGCCGCGCACAACAGCATAACAATTACAACGCCCCCTATCTTGTTATCATATTAGAGGGCCACACCAAGGGGGCGCGAATGTCCAATCGAACTGCGCGTTCAATGTGCTTTTCACAGCCACCATTGGCCTCCTACCGCCGAAGACAAGCTGCAAGCTGGAAGAGCACGGTAAACGGCCAGTGGCAGAAATTGAGAAATCCAGGAGGGGGATTGAAATTCCTATTGCACTTCAGCAAGAATATGGGAAGGCGACGGAGCCACTAGAGAAAGGTCTCATGTATGTGAACGCGTAGTCAACCAATAGATCGGCCAAAAACCCGATGGCTTGACCTCTGCGGGCTACCATAGACTTCATGGACTGAGAAGAGAAAGCTCGCCGCCTGAACTTGCAATTGGGAAGAGCTGCAGGGAAGATGAAAGCTGTGAAATTCCGCAGCCCTTACCAATTTAGCGGGATAGCGAAGAGAACTCCAGTGAAGTTAGGAGAATTGGAGGCTAGCGTTGACGATTCGTAATTGTCAAGATGGATGATCTTGCGAGCGTGGCTAATCCGGGAATGCGAAAAAGATTTCTGCTTGAACATAATACGCTACGAATACTCCAATGCCCACTTTTAGCCAACTTAAATGTTTACGTAAATGAGTTCATATACCGAAAGCGCATATCTACACCATGACCGTTGCCCAATGCACAGAATACTCTAATCAGCAGGCCCATGGATGGTGTGTGCAGGAATGGATCTCTAAATGCCTCCGTAATTGATAGAGGTGAAAAAGGCCTGCTGCGGCAGCATCCGTCACGCAACGTCCACGTCATCGGCCATCCCTGAAGAACTCAGTTGAGTCCAACTGAAGAGTGAGCATCCCAAAAGACGCTTCCTATTTGTCGTTTTGTTTTTTTTTTTTTTCTTATTTTTTTTCTTTTTTCTTTTTTTTTTTTATTTTTTTTTTCTTTTTTATATTTTTCAAGAATTCAGCGCGGCGAGCTTTTTTTTCTATTATTATTTATTTTATTTTGTTGTTATTCTTATATTTTGTTTTTCCTTTTTTTCTCGATTTTTTTTTATTATGTTTCTCTTATTATTTATCTTTTTTTTTTTTCTTATTTTCTTTTTCGTTTTTTTTTCTCTATATTTTATTTTTATTCTTTCTTGTTTTATATTATAGGTTTAAATTCATATTCTCTCCTATCTCTTTGGTGATATTTTTTTTCTTCTTATATATTTTTTCGTTCTTTTATTTTTTTCTTTTTTTGTTTTTTTTTTTTTTTTTTTTTTTTTTTTTTTTTTTTTTACGGCTTTTTTTGTGTTTTTTTTTTTTTATTTTTTTTTTTTATTTTTTTTTTTTTTTTTCTATTTTTTTTTATTTTGTCTATTATTTTTTTTTTTTTTTTTGTTTTTTTTTCTTTTTATATATTTTTATTTGTTTTTATATCTTTTTTTGTTTAATTTTTTCATGCTTCTTTTCTTTGTCCTTTGTGTTTCTTTTTTTCTTTTATATTTAAACATAGGTGAAGAAGGTACGGGACGTCCATGCGAAAAGAAGCCTGCCCAGTTGACGCCGCCCACCGAAATTGGTGGATTGACCACATGAAGATTGAGTTTGTGTTGGCTTCAATGGGTTGGGGGCCCAAAACCCGCCAGCTGCCTTGTTTCCTAAGATGATCCTATATCGGTGTGGGATGACTTGTGCCCCGCTCCATGAAAATTGGCCTGCAGCGTGTCGGTACACACAGTTAGATCTGAGCTGTTGTTCAGAGTCAGGAGTTTCATTATGCCTCACTCAGCGGCATACGCCTGTAAGTGGAAAGCCTGTAGTACACACGTGTGTCTCGAGAAGTAATCATACGTGGATTTGCGCGCCATTGGAAGCAACTTGCATTGTTGGCTTTCGTTGCCAGATCATCGAACTTATATTCTGGCGACGCGTGTAATAACGCTATCAGAGCCTGCAAAACAGAGTTCGATCAACACGCTCCCCCTAGTTTCAAGTCACTGACTTCTATTTGTGACCTCAGCGCTCACGGGCGCTGAAAGGGTAGTGATCTCGAACTGCGATGCTCATCATCGGTCTGGGATATTATTCAGCGTCGTAATTGACCTGATAGAGAGACGTTATATCCCGAAGACCGACCTGTGTCAGCAGGATTATCAGCCCTTCGAGCACAATAGTCTCAAAGAGAACTTCTTCGTCGTGTATCAGACACTATCTCGTATGGTCTAACATATACTCCCTCGGCATCACCACATGTTTCTACGCAGTCAGTCGTCTCGTAGCCGCTATGGAATTCACCCTATTGTTCTCACTGAGCTATACTAAGCTCTGCATCGAGAACTTCTGTCTGTCGTAGCGTTAGTCACAGATCTTGACTGACATCTGCTCAATAGTGCCTCGTTGGATGGACCAAGGCGCACCAGAATCCTAGAGCAGTCTTTAGAAAAGAGCTGAGGAGAGATCAGTTTATATGTCAGAAGGTCTTGAGATATTGCCCTATAGTCCCAGAGCGCATAAATTTTCCATCGGTCCCAACGTGATGAGCTGTGTCGGCATTGGTAATAGTCGGGAAGAGGGCAGGCTGCGGCTGCAATAGAGACGCGAGGGTATACCATCATCCGTCGACCGAACTACCGATCCGTCTCGCGCGGTGACTACTCAACTACGTGATAGGCGGTTCATAGACAAGGATCTCGAGAAAGAACAGGGCCATTAAACGCACACTGTTGAAGACGGAAGCACATATGAGCGACTCTGATATGTCCAAGTCCGAGCCATTAGATGATGGGATCTCTAGAAGAAAATCGGTGATGACTATTGTAGACGTGTCGCCGGTCTACGCATTCTCTGCCCGACGTGACCAAAAGCCATTTGAAGTAGAGACTGTATGGCTTCTCTGCACTGTCGCGTGGTGCGTTGTTCTCCTCGCCCACTATGACGAACCCATCGCATAGTGAAGAGTAGATAAGACTAAAACTAATTGCGATGAACGAGGAGTATATAGCAGCCATTCCGAGAAAGTCCAGTGTTAGCTTCTAGCATCGTTCAGCTAGCTCCTCCGAAGGGCCGAATGGAAGACAGTGGGATCTCTTGCTGGTTCGTGGGCCAAGTTCCGTGGTCAATGACCGTAAAATTATACTCCAGTTGTCTCAAACTGCTCTTCAAATACTCAACCGAGCTATCGCCCTATCGGTCCAGGGCATAGGTAGGCACGTCGTGGCAGTGAATGGGCTCGCTACGGCGAGGTGAGGTGTAGAGCTTGCACTTCCAATTGCGACACATCTAGCATCCCGGAGCGAGAGCAACTCAGCTGCTCGTGTGACGCTCTTAGCCGAACAGAGCGAAACATCTGCCGGCCCCATGGGCTCGCATAATGCGGAACACGCCTCTTAAGCGCCTAAATATAGTCAGTTGATTACAACATCGAGTGAAGTTATAAACTGTCAAATATTCATCTTGAGGCAGAGATGCACTAGGACATCCAGCAGCTGGCTTCCAAGACGACGCATCTTCACACGTTCTATGCCTGGGGGCAGACAAAGACGACGCCCATGCATGGGTGAGATGATGCCTATACTATACAGAACACGTGCACTGTCGCTCTTACAAGTCCCAGCGAGTCCGGGGAGTGGTACAGAAGCGTCACGATTGCAAGTGAGTGTCTCACGATCGACAGTCTGCTGGAGCGAGGATCCATACATGTGATTCTGCCAGATTGGAGCTTATGTCCTTCTGACATATCTACTATAGGCCCACAAGTATTCTGAGTAACGTAAGTCGAGTGCTATATATTACCAAGACCTTGCCTTCGTTGCCAAAAGATACAGTATTGAAAGGGCGCGAATCTCTAGCAGGGTCTACTGGAACCCTACCTGTGCCCTCTAACATGGGAGCAGTGCGCATCTGGTCTTTCGTATCTTCTCGCATACCCCTCTCTTGCTCGCAAGTGTGGAGAGAGCTCGTATGACGGTCCCTTGATACAGAGTACAACGAACAGATTATTTTGTGCGCGACACGAATCATGCTCACGTGTACAGTAAGCATTCCGATTCGGCTCGACATAAATCTGTGCACAGCCAGTATGATCTGTCCACTGCTCAGTTGTTCTTACAACAAATCGTGACAATTAAGTGGGAGTAGTACCTCCTCATGGAAGCAGTTGTTAGCGCTCCGACAGACGTTAAGTATTCCACTGGTACCACCGTTCTGGACAGAATTTTTCAGCGAACCTATTTGAGGACTACAATCACTTGATGAAATACTTCCTCGAGCTATCCATGCCTCTCTGAACTATACCGATGAGACACGACGGATCGCCTTCAACAGTATGCTCACGAGGAATATCCTGTCTGTCACTTATCGACGCTAGGACCAGAAAGAACTGGGTGCATGCTGTGAAGTATAGCCATAGAGACTCAGTTGCAGCACTTCACATATAGCCAGCAGAGATCCGCGAGCCGAAATTATCACTCTCCTTCGAGAATCCTTGTGCGGCTCATACCAGTTCAGCTCAGTGCCACGATCTTGGTGGTAATCCAACCGTCGTCTGATGCAGGCA
Source organism: Benincasa hispida (assembly GCF_009727055.1). Lineage (NCBI taxonomy): Eukaryota > Viridiplantae > Streptophyta > Magnoliopsida > Cucurbitales > Cucurbitaceae > Benincasa > Benincasa hispida. The sequence goes on along the minus strand of NC_052355.1, from coordinate 27,277,955 downwards.
AAAGTCCTTCAGGCACACTTAACTTCATTAAAGAGCCTGGGTCTAAACCTCATGAGATCGCTCGCGCCTACCTAGAAACAAAGCATCCGAAAGAGGATGAAGAGAGTGGGCCATGCATCAAAGACTCGACGGAAGGGGCCCTTTGGCTTCAAAGCTGGGCGTCACCAGTCACCCTGATGCAAGCTACAGACCGACCGACACGTTCTCGTCCACGCATGCCAGTAATACGAACCACATCGGTCTCACGATAGCAAATATGAAGGCTCCAGCTGGAGATCTATATTGAGGAAGGACGCGGTAGAACGTCATGACAGAGAGCTTCGCAGTTATCCGCCGATGGATGAACATGCATCCTGTCATCTTCGCGTAATAAAGAGTGTATGTATCCTCTGCGAAGCTGTGACATCTATCATTAAGACCAGATCGCCAGAGGAACATGAGTAGCTAGCGAAACTATAACAGCTAGCTCTAACGAGCACACGCCCACGGTCACGAGGCTCGATTAACATAGAGTAACTACTGAGTTTCTGCTGAGAAAGCGGGTATGAAGGGTTGCATCATAGCCATGGATTAAACTAGTACGCGCTCCGTTTCTATTCCCCATGACGTAGCATAGACCCAGATCTAGTGACAAAGACTGAACAAAAGGAGGAGTTCCGTAACTAAATGGCCGAGCAGGCATCTCCCCGCACGAGAGATTCAGTTGGAGAAACGCAATGATTCCGGGGCGAGAAGATGCAGTACAGGCGCTCGAGTGGGCTGTTATGACGGAGAGAAAGATAGAAGACGATGAAAAAAGGAAATTAGAGCTGCTCTCGAAGATCTATGTCGAAGTAATAAGGGCAGGTTTTTTACTACACTGAGCAGGTATGCGAAAGGAATCGCACGCTAGAACCGGTCGGTTGACGGGGGACGTCAATCGCCAAAAAATTAAGATGGTAGAGAGAGAAAAGCGATAAGCTACTCTAAACTGAGCTACATACAATTACAGGATCTGAATTGAGGTCCACAAGGGCGTACGACACAGTGGTTGCGCTTGGTAATGGGCCACATCAGGTTCCAATCACATGGTCTCAAATTGCAAGCGCACACTCACTAGGACGCACCTTATCTAGCTTACCTCTGCACACTCATGCATGAACACTGTGTTTACTGAATTTCTAGACTGTAGCGTTAGCATTCGCGACTATTCTTTACATTCGCTCAATTGTAATGACCACTACAACTCACTCTCACTTTCCATCATAATCAGTATGCCAACAAGGGCATACGTCCTTGCGATCTTTATGTTGCAGTAATGAACTGATTCATGGGGATAAGGACTATATCACCATGCAATTCCTCCTTTATCATCTCTATTCATGATGATATACTCGGTGAAAGTCAGTACTGGGCTATACAAGTACAGGTATGGTGTTCTCGCTGTATTGCAGTCATAACTATGTACTGATCTACAATCTTTGAATCTCTTTGTTACTTACCGTACTCACAGGAAGAATCTTCTATACGAGAAGACCTTGTAAGTCTCCAGAAACCGATACGTCTTGATAAAAACCGTTATTCGCCTAAAAGCTGGGGTGGAAGGTTGCAAAGAGGTAACACTCGAATGCTGACCATCAGCAAGTCAGTTAACTCGAGTTATAGCTACTTGTTTCGTGACGTGAAGAAGCAGATAGGCTCATGGACCTTGAATTTCCCAAATCTCTTGAGCTGAGCTAGCGCATAGCAAGAGTGTAGTCTGTCGCTGAAGACGAAGATTAGCTGAACTACGTTGCACATTGCAAGCTTTGTGACAAGTAAAAGAATCGCAAGATACCACATAAGGGATCCCTATCTAAGCCATGCAAGTCAGAGTAACTTGTTTTTACAATGAAATGTCCAAGTCGGATCGAAACACACGTGAGGAGTTATTGAAGCAACAGATTATGTGTGCGATAGCTAAGACTGGATAGCATAATTCCATTTCTGCGGTAACAATCAAAATCAAGAAAGTTGTTGTTGGTATGATTTGTCGGTCTCATGCAATAGTTATATATCGCCATGACTCGCAATGGAACTGGCATGAGTATCGAGAACATAGAGATGTCAAGTAAGCGGAGCGGAAATGCTGCGAATTACCCAAATGACGTATCAAACGCAGTGGACACTGGTTTGTGATGCTAGAGGAAGTCCCACAACTAAATCACTTGTCCTTAAGATTGCCGGTTAATAGCTTATATGGCGACATCGGTACAGCACATCATACATCACAGCAATGTGCATCACTCTAAACTGAACAATGCTTAAATAGAGGCATCTGCACCTAAGTATGAGGACCGCATGCGATGTATACGATGATGCCTATAGGACTTATGTCTAAGCCTCTATTCTTGTCTATGCGATGATGAATGACACACACATACACAAGGCGACCACATACTATCATATCTTATTTCTAGGGTGCATGCGATGCATGTTAGCAAACAGAATTATCTCTAAGTTTCTATCTCCATCTTATGCGGTTCTAATCTGATTTTTCTCAAGCCTAGATTCTAACCAACTCTCTCAAGTCTAGGTTCTTTCTTTAGACTCTCTTCAAGTGTATCTAAAAGGGTGATGACGCATACATAAGACAAGATGATCGTATAAAATGAAGATCTTAGGTCATGCTAGCTAAGTGCCTAATTCTCAAACATTCAGTTCAGAATTAGTTTTAGTTACTCATGCGTAATCTAAAAGAGAGTGAACAGATGTAGAGATGAAAATTCCATTTTTATAGATAAGATCAGAATATAGAAATGACAATGGAAAGTAGAATAGTGAGCCTGGTAGCAATGTCTTGCTTCCCAAGGCTTTTACACTATGTTTTTCTCTACTCTGCCCAAAGAATGATCTTGCTTTCGTAAGAGTCGGTCCTCTCTCCATTCCTCAACGCTTCCCAGCACTCCTCTCGAGCTAACCAAAAACGATCTTTTAGCGTCTTCTCTCTTCATTCGCCTCGCCTTCTAAGTAATAAAAATTACAGACTACGACTATCTATTGGAAATGGCGAGAAAGAACTTCAAAATTCCGAACTACCTGAACTTCTGTAACGAAGGTGGCCTTTGGTATTTTTATAAAGCCTTCAAGGTGAAGAGCTTTTTCTCAAATGATTGCACTGATGGGATGTCATTAATTCTCGTTCTGATGTGCTGATTAATTGTCACGAAAAGTTGAGTGTACTTGCTACAGTGTGTCATTAGCGGTCTTGTCAACTACATTCAGATTTGACATCATCTCAGCTTTCTATCCCATCGTGATTTATTAAAGCTTTCACCTTGATGTGCCGTCTTTCTGCGGCCACCTCTTTGAGCAAATCTTCACGAACGCATATGATCACATAGCTTTGCGGTCGCAATCTTCTAATGCGCTGGACGCTGAATTCCTTGGATCCACAATTTTGCTTTACGGCAATGCATTTTCCTGCACAAAATACGTAAAATTAGATGCTTTAATACGATGGCGCATTGATCACACTGTTCTCAACTTAATGCTTTTGAACACGATTTTACATATTTTTACCGTCGCAATTCTACATTGCTTTATATCTTTGCGTTGTAAATAACGTGCATTTCTACCCGTTATCATCGGCCCAACAGGTTTTGTATGTATAAGCTCCAAGGTTTCCTTGGCTCTATAACCTTTTCCAATAAGGTCGTTTGGTCATCTTGACTTCAAGGCATGATTCACATACCAGCAAGGAGTTTTCTTCTAAACTCTTTAGAAGTCCACATTGCATCAACTGCTAAATCCTATTGAGGTTGAAGTGACATAACCTTAGATGCCAAAAGATGGGCAATTTTTTCCTTATGAGAAACCTTTGGTCTTTTTGCAGTTGTCGTCGTACAGAACATTTTAGTATTAAGCAAGGCTTTTATGACCTAACGGCCTTTAACATATAATTTATTTTTTATTGAACCAAAACCAATTTCCATACCATTCTTGAAAATAAACATTTTACTCTCAAAAAGGAGGCGGTATAACCTTGTTTCAATGAGACAAGAAACCAAGATTAAATTCCTCTTAATATGAGAATCTATTAAAAACAATTCCAGTAACAGATAACGTTTCTTGTCCAAAAATATATTTCAGTTTGCCTACAACAATAGCTGAAACAACCTCACCAGTACTGACTCGAAGAGTCAACTCTCTCCCTGTGGAAAATGTTTGCTAGGAACTAAATCCTTGGTAGGAAGAACTGACGTGGTTAGTAGACCTGAATCAAGTATTCAGGAAAAATCATCATTCTCTACCAAATGTCTGACCAAATAAATCACATTTACTGTCTTTAGACTTTTTACTCTTTTAGAGAGTAGTGGGATCAGTATCAAAACCTAAATAAGCACCAAGTTCCAATTTTAGAGAACACTTCTTGTCGATGAACTTTCCAGAAGTCAGCAAAATTTGCTTTCTCTAACTGGAGGTTATCTTAGGAACGACCACTGCTGGTTTCTTTGTCATCCATCCTTTTATGCTCAAAAAC